>NW_028119883.1:0-119161 GCF_965119305.1 Pelophylax lessonae
ACTGCGGCCGGCCCTCCCCGCTGCCTGATTGGGTCATCTCCTCGGCTGCTGCTGGCCACTGACTGACAGTAAGGGCAAACTGCGGACCCGGAAGGACACCTACCTGTACCAGTGCTATACTCTGAATGTAATAATGCCCCCCCTCAGTGCTTTTTAGCCCCCCCAGTGTTCTTTAGCCGCACCCCCCCCCCAGTGTTCTTAGTCCCCCGCAGTTCATTTAGTCCCCCCCCGTGCTCTTAGCCCCCCCCCCCCCCCCCGGTGCTCTTCAGCTCTCCACAGTGCTTTTCATCGTTTCCCCCCCCCCCCCCCCCCCCCATGCTTTCTGGCTCCCCCAGTGCTCTCCAGCTCCCTGGCTCCCCCCTCAGTGATTTCCAGTTCCCCCAGACAGTGCTCTCCATCCCCCTTGGTACTCGACGCCGAATTAAAAAAAACTGACTGCATTCAAAACAGCCAAACTTGGTGTTTTGAATGCTTGTCGGTGCTGGGGGGGGGGGGGGGGGGGGGGTTGGGTCTTTTAGACACCCATATCCCTCCACAAGGAGTACCTGCAGAAAAAAAAAAGAAAAAAATACCAATATCCGATCACCAAAACATCAGTATCGGCATTAAAAAAACGATATCCGTCGATCGCCACTAATTTTAACCCACCTCCCCTCTTCTGCACTTGTGGTACTGTCAGTATTAATAACCCCCTCCCCCCACATTGGTGGTCATGGAATGGGTTACATTTCAATGCCATTGACCACCAATGTGGGAAAGGGGGTTAATTATACTGACACCTGTGCTAGGGGTTAATAATGCAGCCTCTGACATCAATACTAAGGGATCTTTAATGTGTCCAATGACATCAATACTGGGGGGTTTAATGCATTCACTGACACCAATACTGGGGGGTTTAATGCATTCACTGACACCAATACTGGGGGGTTTAATGCGTTCGCTGACATCAATACTGGGGGGTTTAATGCGTTCACTGACATCAATACTGGGGGTTTAATGCGTCCACTGACATCAATACTGGGGGGTTTAATGCTTTCACTGACATCAATACTGGGGGGTTTAATGCGTTCACTGACACCAATACTGGGGGGTTTAATGCGTCCACTGACATCAATACTGGGGGTTTTAATGCTTTCACTGACATCAATACTGGGGGGTTTAATGCGTTCACTGACATCAATACTGGGGGATCTTTAATGCATTCACTGACATCAATACTGGGGGGTTTAATGCGTTCACTGACATCAATACTGGGGGATCTTTAATGCGTCCACTGACATCAATACTGGGGGGTTTAATGCGTTCACTGACACCAATACTGGGGGGTTTAATGCGTTCACTGACATCAATACTGGGGGATCTTTAAAGAGGAAGTAAACTCCCCCAATAAAAACGAGGAAAAAAAAGCCCTGTAAAGAAAAAGGCATAATGAGCTAGTATGCATCGCATACTAGCTCATTATGTAGTACTTACCTTAAAACGAAGCCCCCGCCGTGCCGCCACCTCAGCGACATGACGGCGACATGTCCGGCCGTCCTGCTTCCGGGTTCGCGTCCTCCGGCCATCTGATTGGCCGGAGGCGCGATTATATCACTCCCGCGCATGCGCGCGGGAGCCGCCGTTCACGGCACTGAGCTCTGAAGGAACGGCACGGGTGGCCGTTCCTTCAGAGCGCCTGCGCCGATGACGTCATCGGCAGTAGGCACTCTAAATATCTATTAAACGGTGCAAGTTTAGGAGATATTTATAGCACCTATAGGTAAGCCTTAATATAGGCTTACCTATAGGTACAAGTTTGTGAGGTGGGTTTACAACCTCTTTAATGCGTCCACTGACATCAATACTGGGGGGTTTAATGCGTTCACTGACACCAATACTGGGGGGTTTAATGCGTCCACCGACATCATTGCTGCGAGTTTTATTGTGCCCACTGAATTCAGTGCTGAGGGTCTTTATTGCATCCACTGACACCAATGCTGGGGGGTCTTTAATGCATCCACTGACATCATTGCTGGGGGTTTTAATGCGTCCACCTGCACCAATGCTGGGGGTTATTAATGTGGGGGAGGGGTTTAATAATACTGACACCTGTGCTAGGGGTTAATAATGCAGCCTCTGACACCAATGCTTGGAGGTCTTTAATGCATCCACCGACATCAATGCTGGGAGTCTTTTTTGCATAGACTGACACTAATACTAGGGGGTCTTTATTGCGTCCACTGACATCAATGCTGAGGGGGGTCTTTGTTGCCTTCACTGACATCAATGCTGGGGGTCTTTATTGCCTTCACTGACCTCAATGCTGGAGGGTCTTTATTATGTCCACTAATTTCAATGCTGGGGGTCTTCTATGCGTCCACTGACGTCAATGCTATAGGGTTTTTTAATGCATCCACTGTAATCCATGCTGAAGGGGGTCTTTATTGCCTTCACTGACCTTAATGCTGGTGGTCTTTATTGCCTTCACTGACCTCAATGCTGGGGGTCTTTATTGCATCCACTGACATCAATGCTGGGGGTCTTTATTGCCTTCACTGACCTCAATGCTGGGGGTCTTTATTGCATCCACTGACATCAATGCTGGGGGTCTTTATTGCCTTCACTGACATCAATGCTGAGGGTCTTTATTGCCTTCACTGACATCAATGCTGAGGGTCTTTATTGCATCCACTGACATCAATGCTGGGGGTCTTTATTGCATCCACTGACATCAATGCTGGGGGTCTTTATTGCCTTCACTGACATCAATGCTGGGGGTCTTTATTGTCTTCACTGACATCAATGGTGGGGGTCTTTATTGCCTTCACTGACATCAATGCTGAGGGGGGTCTTTATTGCCTTCACTGACATCAATGCTGAGGGTCTTTATTGCATCCACTGACATCAATGCTGGGGGCCTTTATTGCATCAACTGACATCAATGCTGGAGGTCTTTATTGCCTTCACTGACATCAATGCTGGGGGTCTTTATTGCCTTCACTGACATCAATGCTGGCGGTCTTTATTGCCTTCACTGACATCAATGCTGGGGGTCTTTATTGCCTTTACTGACATCAATGCTGGGGGTCTTTATTGCATCCACTGACATCAATGCTGGGGGTCTTTATTGCATCCACTGACATCAATGCTGGGGGGGGTGTTTATTGCCTTCACTGACATCAATGCTGGGGGTCTTTATTGCATCCACTGACATCAATGCTGAAGGGGGTGTTTATTGCCTTCACTGACATCAATGCTGGGGGTCTTTATTGCATCCATTGACATCAATGCTGAAGGGGGTCTTTATTGCATCCACTGACATCAATGCTGAAGGGGGTCTTTTTTGCCTTCACTGACATCAATGCTGGGGGTCTTTATTGCATCCACTGACATCAATGCTGAAGGGGGGTCTTTATTGCCTTCACTGACATCAATGCTGGGGGGGGGGGGTCTTTATTATGTCCACTAATATCAATGCTGGGGGTTTTTTAATGCGTCCACTGACATCAATGCTGGGGGTCTTTATTGCATCCACTGACATCAATGCTGGGGGTCTTTATTGCATCCACTGACATCAATGCTGGGGGATCTTTATTGTCTTCACTGACATCAATGCTGAGGGGGGTCTTTATTGCATCCACTGACATCAATGCTGAGGGGGGTCTTTATTGCATCCACTGACCTCAATGCTGAAGGGGGGTCTTTATTGCCTTCACTGACATCAATGCTGGGGGGGGGGGTCTTTATTATGTCCACTAATATCAATGCTGGGGGTTTTTTTAATGCGTCCACTGACATCAATGCTGGGGGTCTTTATTGCATCCACTGACATCAATGCTGGGGGTCTTTATTGCATCCACTGACATCAATGCTGGGGGTCTTTATTGCATCCACTGACATCAATGCAGGAGGTCTTTATTGCATCCACTGACATCAATGCTGGGGGATCTTTATTGTCTTCACTGACATCAATGCTGGGGGATCTTTATTGCCTTCACTGACATCAATGCTGAGGGGGGTCTTTATTGCATCCACTGACATCAATGCTGGGGGTCTTTTTTGCCTTCACTGACCTCAATGCTGGGGGTCTTTACTGCCTTCACTGACATCAATGCTAGGCGACTTTATTGCCTTCACTGACATCAATGCTGGGGGTCTTTATTGCCTTCACTGACATCAATGCTGGGGGTCTATATTGCCTTCACTGACATTAATGCTGGGGGTCTTTATTACATCCACTGACATCAATGCTGGGGGTCTTTATTGCCTTCACTGACATTAATGCTGGGGGTCTTTATTACATCCACTGACATCAATGCTGGGGGTCTTTATTGCCTTCACTGACATTAATGCTGGGGGTCTTTATTACATCCACTGACATCATTGCTGGGGGGGGTCTTTATTATGTCCACTAATATCAATGCTGGGGGTCTTTATTGCGTCCACTGACATCAATGCTGAGGGGGGTCTTTATTGCATCCACTGACATCAATGCTGCGGGGTTTTAATGCGTCCACTGACACCAATACTGGGGGGTTTAATGCGTCCACTGACATCAATACTGGGGGTTTTAATGCGTTCACTGACATCAATACTGGGGGGTTTAATGCGTCCACCGACATCATTGCTGCGAGTTTTGTTGTGCCCACTGAATTCAGTGCTGAGGGTCTTTATTGCATCCACTGACATCATTGCTGGGGGTTTTAATGCGTCCACCTGCACCAATGCTGGGGGTTATTAATGTAGGGGGAGGGGTTTAATAATACTGACACCTGTGCTAGGGGTTAATAATGCAGCCTCTGACACCAATGCTTGGAGGTCTTTAATGCATCCACCGACATCAATGCTGGGGGGGGGTCTTTTTTGCATTCACTGACATCAATGCTGGGAGTCTTTTTTGCATAGACTGACACTAATACTAGGGGGTCTTTATTGCGTCCACTTTCATTAATGCTGGAGGGTCTTTATTGCATCCACTGACATCAATGCTGGGGGTCTTTATTGCATGCACTGACATCAATGCTGGGGGTCTTTATTGTCTTCACTGACATCAATGCTGAGGGGGGTCTTTATTGCATCCACTGACATCAATGCTGGGGGTCTTTTTTGCCTTCACTGACATCAATGCTGGGGGTCTTTTTTGCCTTCACTGACATCAATGCTGGGGGTCTTTATTGCCTTCACTGACATCAATGCTGGGGGTCTTTATTGCCTTCACTGACATCAATGCTGGGGGTCTTTATTGCCTTCACTGACATCAATGCTGGGGGTCTTTATTGCCTTCACTGACATCAATGCTGGGGGGGTCTTTATTTCCTTCACTGACATCAATGCTGGGGGTCTTTATTGCCTTCACTGACATCAATGCTGGGGGTTTTAATGCGTCCACTGACATCAATGCTGGGGGGGTTAATGCATCCACTGACATCATTGCTGGGGTTAATTAATGTGGGGGAGGGGTTTAATAATACTGGCACCTGTGCTAGGGTTTAATAATGCAGCCTCTGACACCAATGCTAGGGGATCTTAAATGCGTCCACTGACATGAATTCTGGGGTTTTTTAACCACTTGCCGACCGCCGCACGACTATCTACGTCGGCGGTCAGCCCCTCACAGGCAAACTAACGTAGGGCTACGTTGCTTGCTTGTGAGGGTCTAGGGAGCGCGCGCCCCCGCGTGGTCACGGACCCCCCCCCCCCCCCCCGCGCGCGTGTGACCAGCGGACCCGGTGTCCGCCGGCCGATCGGCGGGGGAGAGGGAGAATGTCAGGCAGCTTGTGTAAAGACACTGATCACATGGATCTACTATGTAGATTCGTTGATCAGTGTCCTTACAGCTCAAGCCACAGCCAATCACAGTAGAAAGCACGCCCCTAGGGACACACACAGCCCCTCCCTCCCAAATAAAGTTAACCCCTTCACTACCAGTGTATTTTTACAGTAACAGTGCATATATTTAGCACTGATTACTGTAGTAATGTCACTGGTAACCCCAAAAGTGTCAAAAATGTCAGTCAAGGGTCCGATCTGTCCGCCGCAATGTCGCAGTACCGCAAAAAAATCGCAGATCGCCGCCATTACGCGTTAAAAAAAAAAAACAACAAAAATGACAAAAATCTTTCCCTTTGTTAGTAAACGCGATAACTTTTGTGCAAACCAATCAAAATACGCTTTTTGCGATATTTTTTACCAAACATAGGTAGCATAAAACAAATTGGCCGAAAATTTCGATTTTTACATTTTTTTGGGGGGGATTTCATATAAAAAAATGTGAAAAATATTGCTATTTTTGCAAAATTTACGCTCTTTTTTTTGTTTATAGCGCGTGATCAAAAAATCGCACAGGTGATCAAATACCACCAAAAGAAAGCTCTGTTTGTGGGAAAAAAAGGACGCCAAATTCGTTTAGGTACAGCGTCGCACGACTGCGCAATTGTCCGTTAAAGTCATGCAGTGCCGAATCGCAAAATACCCCCTGGTTGGAATGGGGGTAAAATCTTCCGGGGCTTAAGTGGTAATGCATCCACTGACACCAATGCTGGGGGGGGGGGGGGCTTTTAATGCGTCCACTGAAACCAATTCTGGTCAATTTTAATGCGTCCGCTGACGCCAATACTGGGGGGTTTTAAAGCGTCCACTGACACCAATGCTTGGGGGTCTCTAATGCATCCACTGACATTAATGCTGGAGGTCTTTAATGCATCCGCAGACATCAATGGTGGGGGCTATTAATGTATTCACTGACATCATTGCTGGGGGTTTTAATGCGTCCATTTCAATGCTGGGGGTTTTAATGCGTCCACTGACACCAATGCTGGGGTTATTTAATGCGTCCACTGACATCAATGCTGGGGGGGGTCTTTTTTGCATTCACTGACATCAATGCTGGGAGTCTTTATTATGTCCACTGATATCAATGCTGGGGGTCTTCAATGCGTCCACTGACATCAATAATGGGGGGTTTTAATGCATCCACTGTCATCCATGCTGCAGGTTTTAATGTGTCCACTGACATCAATGCTGGGGGTCTTTATTGCATCCACTGACATCAATGCTGGGAGTTTTATTGTGCCCACTGAATTCAGTGCTGAGGGTCTTTATTGCATCCACTGACACCAATGCTGGGGGTTTTAATGCGTCCACCTGCACATGAGTGCTGGGGGGGGGGGGTCTTTAATGCATCAATAGACATCAATGCTGGGAAATTTTAATGCCTTCCCTGACATCAATGCTCGGGGGGGGGGGGGGTTTAATGCATCCACTGACATCATTGCTGGGGTTAATGTGGGGGAGGGGTTTAATAATACTGGCACCTGTGCTAGGGGTTAATAATGCAGCCTCTGCCACCAATGCTAGGGGATCTTAAATGCATCCACTGACATTAATTCTGGGGTCTTTAATGCATCCACTGACACCAATACTGGGGGATTTTAATGCGTCCAGTGACGCCAATGCTGGGGGAGGGGGGGTTTACTGAGTCCCTTGACACCAATGCTGAGGGGTTTTAAAGCGTCCACTGACACCAATGCTTGAGGGTCTCTAATGCATCCACTGACATTAATGCTGGAGGTCTTTAATGCATCCGCAGACATCAATGGTGGGGGCTATTAATGTATTCACTGACATCATTGCTGGGGGTTTTAATGCGTCCACTGACACCAATGCTGGGGTTATTTAATGCGTCCACTGACATCAATGCTGGGGGTCTTTATTGCATCCACTGACATCAATGCTGGGGGTTTTAATGCGTCCACTGACACCAATGCTGGGGGTCTTTATTGCATCCACTGACATCAATGCTGGGGGTCTTTATTGCATCCACTGACATCAATGCTGGGGTCTTTATTGCATCCACTGACATCAATGCTGGGGGTCTTTATTGCATCCACTGACATCAATGCTGGGGGTCTTTATTGCCTTCACTGACATCAATGCTGGGGGTCTTTATTGCATCCACTGACATCAATGCTGGGGGTCTTTATTGCATCCACTGACATCAATGCTTAGGGGGGTCTATATTGCGTTCACTGAACTCAATGCTGGAGGTCTTTAACCACTTTATGACCGCCCGCCTCACGAGCAGGCAGCTAGGGGGCGAGCGCTTGTCAGTGGGAAAGCCGATGCACAGGGCAAGCGGCTCCAATTGCCGCCTGACACCCGCGATCGTTCCCCGCTGAGAGAGAAGAACGGTCAGCTGTTGAAAACACAGCCGGCCTTCCTTCTCCCTGGAATGATCATAGCGCCCCTGTGATCCTGCTATATAGGAACACAGGTCTCTGTGATCATTTCACAAGCCACGCCTCTAGGTACACATTTAACCCCCTGATCACTCAGTGTTAACCCCTTCCCTGCCAGTGTCATTAGTACAGTAACAGTGCATATTTTAGCACTGATTACTGTAGTAATGTCACTGGTCCCCCCCCAGAAGTGTCAAAAATGTCAGTCAGCGGTCCGATCTGTCCGCCGCAATGTCGTAGTCCCGCTAAAAATCGCAGATCGCGACCATTACTAGTAAAAAAATTAAAATGACATAAATCTTTCCCATAGTTAGTAGACGCGATAACGTTTGCGCAAACCAATCAAAATACGCTTATTGTGATTTTTGTTTACCAGAAATATGTAGCAGAAAACAAATTGGCCAAAAATGTAAAAAAAAAATAGATTTTTAATTTTTTTTTGGGGAATGTTATATAGCAGAATGTAAAAAATATTGTGTTTTTTTTTTTTTTTTTTTTCAGAATTGTCGCTCTTTTTTTTTTGTTTTAGTCCCCCTTCACACTGGGGCGACCTGTGAGGCGACCTGGTCGCCTCACAGGTCGCCGTAGGTCGCCTTCCATAGAGAAGCTGCGGACCCCTTCTAATAGTCGCTCCGACTTAGAAAAAGGGTCCGGAGCTTCTTTGGGGCGACCCGGAGCGACCTGCATAGACTTCAATGTTATGAAGTCCGTGCCGGCCGCTCCGAGGTCGCGGCGCGCTGCTTGCACCGCAACCTCGGAGGTCGCCCCTGGAAGTCGGATCGCCCCAGTGTGAACGGGGCCTTATAGCGCAAAAAATAAAAATCGCACAGGTGATCAAATACCACCAAAAGAAAGCTCTATTTGTGGGAAATAAAGGACATCATTTTTATTTATGTACAGCGTCGCAGGACTGCGCAATTCTTCGTTAAATCAACGCAGTGCCGAATCACAAAATATGGCCTGGTTATTAAGGGGGCAAATCCTTCCGGTCCAGAAGTGGTTAATACATCAATAGACACCAATGCTGGGGGTTTTAATGCATCCATTGACATCAATCCTGGGCATTTTAATGTGTCCACCGGCACCAATGCTGGGGGTTTTAATGTGTCCACCAGCACCAATGCTGGGGGTTTTAATGCGTCCACTGACATCATTGCTGGGGGTTTTAATGCGTCCACTGACCTCAATGCTGGGGAGTTTTAATGCGTCCACTGACATTAATGCTGGGGGTCCTTAATGCATCCACTGACATCAATGATGGGGGTCTTTACTGCATCCACTGACATCAATGATGGGGGTCTTTACTGCATCCACTGACATCAATGCTGGGGGGTCTTTAATGCGTCCACTGACATCAATGATGGGGGGTCTTTATTATGTCCACTGACCTCAATCCTGGGGGTCTTTACTGCGTTCACTGACATCAATAATGGGCGGTTTTATTGCCTTCACTGATCTCAGTGCTGGAGGTCTTTAACCAATTTACGTCCGCTTGCCGCAGTTATACTGTGGCAGGCAGCCGCTCCTGGGCAAACCACCGTAGCTATATGTCGCTCAGGCGCAGGCAGCTAGAGGGCGAGCGCTCGTCAGCGGGAAAGCCGATGCACAGGACAAGCGGCTCCGGTTGCCGTCTTGACACCCGCGATTGTTCCCCGCTGAGAGAGAAGAACGGTCAGCTGTTGTAAACACAGCCGGCCTTCCTTCTCCCTGGAATGATCATAGAGCCCCTGTGATCCTGCTTTATAGGAACACAGGTCTCTGTGATCATTTCACAAGCCACACCCCCCCCCCCCCCCCACAGTTAGAAACCCATTCCTAGGTACATATTTAACCCCCTGATCACCCACAGTGTTAACTTCTTCCCTGCCAGTGTCATTAGCACAGTAACAGTGCATATTTGTGGCACTGATTACTGAGGTAATGTCACTGGTCCCCCCAAAAATGTCAGTCAGGGGTCCGATCTGTCCACCACAATGTCATAGTCCTGCTAAAAATCGCAGATCGTGACCATTACTAGTAAAAAAAATAAATAAAAATGACATAAATCTTATAGTTAGTAGACGCGATAACTTTTGTGCAAACCAATCAAAATACGCTTATTGTGATTTTTGTTTACCAAAAATATGTAGTAGAAAACAAATTGGCCTAAAATGTTAAAAAATGCTAATGTTATAAAGCAGAATGTGAAAAATATTGTTTCTCTTACGTCCTCCGACAGTCGCCGCCTCTTCATATTCGTCACATATGGGGTATTAGACTTTGCTCCGAAGGAGTAGCTAGGCAACAGAATATGTTAACATTAAAGCTTTTAACATATCCCACCCTCAAGGGGTGGTCCCCTCAGTCAATACCCTCCTACTTCCTGCAACCATATCTCAGTTTTAATGTCTAGCTTGTCAGGAGTGGCTGGCTCTCTCTGTGCTGGGGCTTTGTGCCCCAGACTCTTTCTTCTTTTTTGATTTTTTGTTTGAGTTTTCTCTCTACCTTTACTTAGCTGTTCTTTTTGTCAGCTTTAGTTAGTTCTTCGGATGAAGAGGATCATGCGGGCTGGGTCTCGGGCTGATCCCCCCTGGTCGCAGGTCGTGGGTCAGTGGCTTCCCAGCCTGCCATCGAGCGTTCAGCCAGGTAACGCTCCTGGCACAGTGAACGACCCATCCCTGTTCGGTGCAGGGATGATTGGTGAGGTGGCTACCTCACTGGACGCTGTGCGGTTTCTTAACCCCCATTCTGTGCGTCTTGTATGCGACTCTCCCTGCCTCATGTGCAGCGGCTTGTTCGCCTGTGCGGGTCCCCCACGCCACTGTGAGGTAAGTGTATCTATGTGGGGACCTGTCTGTCTGGGGGGGTGTCAGTCTGGGACTGTGTAACCTGCCTCTATTCACACTGTTTGTCTCCCTATCTCTCGGCTGCATGCTGTGGGCTGCAAGGGGGGGGGGGGTGCTATGTGACACTGTGTGTGTCAGCCTTGTCAGTGTGAGAAGCTGTGTGCTGTGGGGCATGTTTTGTGGCATGTTTGGGCATTATACAGCGACCGCTGCGGCGATCTGACATGTTTTTTTATATACAGACATGTGTGCATTACTGTACTGTGGAGCGGCGGTTTCGGCGCCAAACGGCGCCATTTTGCCTACACTCGCTCCGGCCGCATGTTCTACATGCATGGCGGCCATTTTCTTGTAGTCTCCCATAGGCTTTCATAGAGCGCCCTGGCAGCATCACTTCCTCTTCTCCTGGGTACACCGATCGAGGCAGCAGCAGCGGCGAGGGTCTCCTCAGGTTATATCCTTCCTATCCATTGCCTGTGTCAGTTTTATTGTCCCTGTGGGGGTCTCATTGTGCTTGTGTGTGGTGCGGTGGGCTGCGCTCGCCGCGCGTGTTAAAGGGGCAGTTAACCCTTTATTATCCGGCATTTGTTATAGGGGCAATGGATTCTCAGGAGGGCAAATTTCCTACCGCCTTGGTGGAAAGCCAGGGGACCGCTGTTTCCCCCCCAGGGGGGGATTTAGCCACTATTGTGGCTGGCCTTGCTGCTCAGGTGCAGATGCTGGTGGCTGCTCAATCTACTAAAAGACCCAGAGTTGCTCTTTCCTCTGATTCTGAGGGTGAAGGTGATGGGGTTGTTATGGCGGGGGCCTCCTTATCGGGGTCCCGCTCCTCCCTGGATCTAGTGGGGTCCGAGGTGGAGGCTGAAGTTGAAGGGGTTGATAATTCTCCCCCTGGCTCGCCTGAAGAGCTTGCAATCATGGATGAATTGATTGCTTCCATAAAGCAAACGCTGCGTTTGCAGGATGAAGTGTGTCCCCCCGCTGCCTTGGCGGCTTATGGGACGCAGAGAAAACGCAGGACGCCGCAGGTTTTTCCCTGCAATGATGATTTTCAGCGCGCTGTTAAGGAACAATAGCGCAATCTGCGCAAACCTTTTGCTGTACCAAGTAGGTTCAAGCTGCGTTATCCTTTCTCGCCTTCCACTGATGAAAGGTGGTGTGTGCCCCCCCCAGTGGATCACGCAATTGCGGTTTTAAACAAATCCACTGCGATTCCTGCAGAGGATTCCCCTGTGTTCCGTGATGCCACGGATAGGAGATTGGAGTCTCTTGCCCGTCATACTTATTCTGTTACGGGTTCTATGCTTAAGGCTCTGTTTGCTTCTCTCATGGCGGCCCAGGCGATCGCAAGTTGGACGCAGATGCTTAGGCGCGTCCTAGTGGCCGATTCGGCCTCGCCGGCGACCCTGGATATGGTGGATCAAATCCACCAGGGTGTCATGTATCTGTGTGATGCAGACTTGGACCTAGTTCCGTTGGCTGCACGTGTGCACAGCGTGGCGGTGTTGTCTCGCCGCCTGGTTTGGTTGAAATGTTGGTCGGTGGACCAGTCTTCACGTAAGACCTTAGCCAATCTGCCTTATGATGGGTCTCGCCTTTTTGGGGAGTCCTTGGATGTGTTGATTAAGGGGATCACCGGAGGTAAGAGCACTCTCTTGCCCCATTTCCCCAAGGCTAAGGGGGCTTCTGGGAAGAAGCATGCTAATTTTCGGCCCCCTCAGGGGTCCTTTCGTGCCTTTCGGTCGCACTACAAGGGCAAACCGTTCAAAGGTCAAGGCTCTCAGAAGAAGCCCTGGTCTGGTAAACAGAAGTCCGGTCAATCCGGATCCGCAGCCCATAACAGTGCGGCCTGAAGGGGCACCCTCACCCAGTTTTGGGGTGGGGGGACGCTTGCTCGGTTTTCTTCAGCCCTGGTTGGCCCGCGTGCGGGACAGATGGGTTCAGGAGATCGTTCGATCTGGTTACAAGATCGAGTTTCTCTCTCGGCCGGAGAGCAGATTTTTTCCCTCAAATCTTCAACTGTCTCCAGAGCGTTTACGGGACCTGCACCTGGCGGTGCGGGACCTGAGGGCTCAGGGAGTGGTAGTTCCGGTGCCTCATCGGGACAGATTTCGGGGGTTTTATTCCAATCTGTTCACCGTGCCCAGAAAGGAGGGCAAGGTTCGTCCAATTCTGGACTTGAAGGCTCTGAACCGCTCTGCGCGGGTTCGCAAGTTCCGCATGGAATCCCTGCGGTCGGTGGTGGCTGCCCTGGTTCCGGGGGAATTCATGGCCTCCATCGATTTGAAGGATGCGTATCTTCACATCCCCATTTTCGAGGGTCACCAGAGGTACCTTCGATTTGCCATTGCGGAGGATCACTACCAGTTCGTGGCGTTGCCTTTTGGTCTCGCCTCGGCTCCGCGGGTCTTCACCAAGGTGCTTGCACCGGTTCTGGCATTATTGAGGGCCCAGGGCATTTCTGTCCTGGGGTATCTGGACGACATTCTGGTTCGGTCTGCGACCAGCCAGGGTCTGGAGAAGGACCTGTCTGTCACGATGCAAACTCTGCAGGAGTTTGGTTGGACGGTAAATTTTCCAAAGTCGACGCTAAATCCGTCGGTTCGTCTTCCCTACCTGGGAATGATTCTGGACTCGGTGCAGGCGAAGGTCTTCCTGCCGGAAGACAAACTCAGAACTCTTCAGGAGGAAGTCAGGTCCCTCAGGGACGTTCCGCACTCGTCTCTGCGGACGTGCATGAGATGTCTGGGATTGATGGTCTCGGCCTTCGAGGCGATTCCCTTTGCCCAGTTTCACACGCGGGGTCTCCAAGCGGAGGTCCTGTCCATGTGGGACGGGCGACCTCAATCTCTGGATCTTCAAATCTCGTTGAGTCATTGCACCAGAAGAGACCTTCTGTGGTGGCTCCAGTCCCCGATGGTGTCCGGGGGCAAGTCGTTTCCTCCTATCTCGTGGACGGTAATCACCACGGATGCCAGCCTGTCGGGCTGGGGTGGTGTTCTGGGCGTTCTGTCCGCCCAGGGGACTTGGTCGGAGGGGGAGTCCTCCCTTCCGATCAACATTCTGGAATTGCGTGCGATAAATCTCTGTCTTCATCGCTGGACGGACCGGCTGCAGGGCTGCCCGGTTCGGGTGCAGACGGACAATGCCACGGCGGTGGCCTACATCAACCACCAAGGGGGCACCAGGAGTGCCCGAGCGGCTGGAGAAGTGGCCGACATTCTGTCTTGGGCCGAGGCTCATGTCCCGGCGATGACGGCGGTTCACATTCCGGGGGTGGAGAACTGGCAGGCGGACTGTCTGAGTCGCCAGACCCTGGATCAGGGGGAATGGTCTCTCCACCCGGCTGTCTTCCAGATGTTGTGCGCTAAGTGGGGTCTTCCAGATGTGGACCTGTTCGCGTCTCAACAACAAGGTGAGAAGGTTCGTGGCAAGGACGCGCGACCCTCGGGCAGACGCGTCGGACGCGTTAGTGGCCCCGTTGCATCAGTACAGGCTGATATACGCGTTTCCACCGATTCAGTTGCTGTCCAGGTTCCTTCGCAGGTTACACTCGGAACGCAGCACGGTGATTCTTGTGGCACCGGACTGGCCTCGCCGGTCCTGGTACGCAGACCTCGTGAATCTGGAGGTCGACGCCCCGTGGCGTCTGCCTCTTCAACGATCTCCTGTCTCAAGGACCGATATACCATCCTGCTTTACAGTCGCTGGCTTTGACGGCCTGGCTGTTGAGACCGAGGTCCTGAGGGAGAAGGGTCTCTCCCCAGAGGTCGTTCATACCTTGATCAACGCGAGGAAGTCTTCCTCAGGGAAGGTTTATTACCGTACTTGGAAGGCCTATTTTGCTTGGTGTGAGTCCAGGGGATTTTCTCCCCGCACGTACTCGGTTTCCCGAGTGCTGTCCTTATTTCAAACGGGTGTCGATCAGCGTTTGGCGCTGGCTACGATAAAGGGTCAGGTGTCTGCGCTGGCCGTTCTGTTTCAACGTCCCGTGGCTTCCAACTCCTTGGTTGGCACTTTTGTTCAGGGTGTGCGGCATCTGGTTCCTCCTAGGAGGGATCCTCTGCCCCCTTGGGACTTGAATCTCGTTCTGTCTGTGTTGCAACGTGCTCCTTTTGAACAGATCAGGGAGATCTCGTTGTCTATGTTGTCCAAAAAGGTCGCCTTTTTGGTGGCGATCACTTCGGCTCGCAGAGTGTCGGAGCTGGCAGCTTTGTCCTGCAAGTCTCCGTATCTGGTTGTTCATTTGGATAAGGTGGTCTTGCGACCTAATCCTTCTTTTCTTCCGAAACGAGTTTCGGAATTCCATCTTAATGAGGATATTGTCTTGCCTTCGCTGTGCGCGAAGCCTAAACATCCAAAGGAGGTGAGATTACATTCTCTAGATGTTGTTCGGGCGATAAGGGTTTACCTTAAATCGACTGAGTCTTTTCGAAAGACGGATTCCTTGTTTGTTCTTCCAGAGGGTCCTCGGAAGGGCATGGCGGCGTCGGCCTCTACCATCGCAAAATGGATCAGGCAGACCATTGAACAGGCCTATGCTTTGCAGGGGAAGGTTCCCCCTGTGCCTGTGAAGGCGCACTCTACTAGATCTCTGAGTACGTCTTGGGCCTGTCGTCATGGGGCTTCTGTAGCCCAGGTGTGTAAGGCGGCGACTTGGTCGACCGTGCACACTTTCACAAAATTCTACAAAGTAGATGTTCAGGCATCTGCGGATGCTTCCTTTGGCCGCAAGGTTCTTAGTGCGGCGATTCCCTAGGGTCCCTTGTGGGGACCACTGGCTGTTGGGATAAGTTTTTTTATCCCCTGGTTATTTGTCTTTTCCTGGGTTGTTGCTCCTGTTGAGCACCTGTTTTTTCCTGTTGCCCAGCTGGGTTCCTTCCTTTGGTAAGGTTCCTTTCTTTGATGCGGAGACTGCGTTGCCTTTTCGGCGCGGATGCGTTTCCCACCCCTCATGTTTGCACTGCTTTGGGACGTCCCCATATGTGACGAATATGAAGAGGCGGCGACTGTCGGAGGACGTAAGAGAAAACTGAATTTTTGTAAAATCTTACCTGTAAAATTCCTTTCTCTGAGTCCTCCGACAGTCGCCGCCCCCGCCCCTCTTTTGGGGTTTGGTTGTATACTCTACTGCTATTCCACTAAAACTGAGATATGGTTGCAGGAAGTAGGAGGGTATTGACTGAGGGGACCACCCCTTGAGGGTGGGATATGTTAAAAGCTTTAATGTTAACATATTCTGTTGCCTAGCTACTCCTTCGGAGCAAAGTCTAATACCCCATATGTGACGAATATGAAGAGGCGGCGACTGTCGGATGACTCAGAGAAAGGAATTTTACAGGTAAGATTTTACAAAAATTCCGTTTTTTTTTATTTTTTTTTATTTTTTTCAGAATTGTCGCTCTTTTTGTGGGAAATAAAGGACATCATTTTTATTCATGTACAGCGTCGCAGGACTGCGCAATTCTTCGTTAAATTAACGCAGTGCCGAATCACAAAATATGGCCTGGTTATTAAGGGGGCAAATCCTTCGGGTCCAGAAGTGGTTAAAGAGGAAGTAAACCCTCCTCTACAACTTGTACCTATAGGCAAGCCTATGATAAGGCTTACCTATAGGTACTGTAAATATCTCCTAAACATGTACCGTTTAGGAGATATTTACCTTACATGTCGCCAGTGACGTCACTGGCGCATGCGCTCTGAAGGAACGGCCGATCGTGCCGTTCCTTCAGAGCCCCGTGCCGTGACCGTCGGCTCCCGCGCGCGTGTGCGGGAGTGACGTCACCGCGGCTCCGGCCAATCAGATGGCCGGATGCCGCGATCCCGGAAGACGGGCGACTAGACATGTCGCCCGTCATAGAGGTGAGTGAGCGGCACGGCGGGGGCTCGTTCTGAGGTAAGTATTGCATAATGAGCTAATATGCGATGCATACTAGCTCATTATGTCTTTCTTTTGCAGGGTGTAAAAAAAAAATAAATAATTTATACGAGTTTACAACCTCTTTAATGCATCAATAGACATCAATGCTGGAGAGTTGTAATGCATCCAATGCTGGGGGTTTTAATATGTCCACTGACATAAATGCTGGGGTTCTTTAATGCGTCCACTGACATCAATGATGGGGGTCTTTTTTATGTCCACTGACATCAATCCTGGGGGTCTTTAATGTGTCCACTGACATCAATCCTGGGGGTCTTTAATGCATCCACTGACATCAATGCTGGGGGGTCATTATGTCCACTGACATCAATCCTGGGGGTCTTTAATGCGTCCACTGACATCATTGCTAGGGTTCTTTAACCACTTACCGCATAGTAACATACCGATACGTCGGTACACTTTGCGGGTTTATACCGGGATGATGCCTCTAGTTAGTTCGGGCGTTCGGGCGAAAGGGTTTATAAATAAATAAATAGGAAAAAAAAATAAATAAATTTGCCGCCCCCGTCACCGTTAGCTCGCGCACAAAAAGAAACGTATACGCAATTTAATCGCTGTTCAAACCCCACATGTGAGGTATTGCCGCGATCGCCGGAGCGTGCGCAATAATTTAAAAAAAAGAGCTACACTCTACCTCTAAACTGGTAACCGTTAAATAAATTTAAAGCGTCGCAGATTGAGATCTCTATTGACCGTAGTTTGTCGCCATCCCACGGGGGGGCGCAATTTTAAACCGTAACATGTTGGGTATCTATTTACTCGGCGTGACATCATCTTTCACAATATACAAAAAAAAAAATGGGCTAACTTTACTGTTTAGTATTTTTTAAATGCAGTGAAATGTGATTTTTCAATTTTTTTCCAAAAAAATGGCGTTTTAAAGACCGCTGCGCAAATACCGCTTGACAAAAAGTTTTGCAATGACCGACATTTTATTCTCCAGAGTCTTTGCTAAAAAAATATACATAATGTTTGGGGGTTCTAAGTAGTTTTCTAGGAAAAAATACTGGTTTTAACTTTAAACAAAAAGTGTCCGAAATAGGGCTGGGGCTTAAGTGGTTAATGCGTCCACTGACATTAATGCTGGGGGGTCATTATGTCCACTGACATCAATCCTGGGGGTCTTTAATGCGTCCACTGACATCAATGCTGGGGGTTTGTTTTGTCATGTTTTTGGGGTTGTGTTCAATATGTGCAAAGAGAGATCACACACATACTTAAAAGTATAACATTTATTAAAAGTAATGACAGATACAGATAAAGAAAATCTAACAAGAATACTTAACTAAAGACGTTTCCTTCCATGGAGTCCCATTTGCTATTATGCAACATGGCACAGGTAATCAGGACCAGACACTTGCCTCATGGCTGTTCTGGGTGAGACTAAAGTCTTACCAGTTTGGGCAGTGGTATTTAGACTTGTAAATGGAAAAGACCACCCCTGGCCAACACCCTTGTAAGCAACAATATGACATTCACATTCCTGAGGAGAAAGGGCTCGCTTATCCATTGTTTGGACAGTGATTTCACCTTTTAAGGGGAAGGGTGGGCTTGGTCATCCTGCATTCCTCAAGCCTTACATCAGAAAGGTATAAGCTATACATATGACCTTATATGGCTTCTTGACCAGGTTTTTAATGCGTCCGCCGGCACCGATACCGGGGAGTTTTAATGTGTGCACTGATGATCAATGGTGGGGATCTTTTTTGCGTCCACTGACACCAATGCTGGGGGGTCTATAAATACGTCCACTGACATCAATGATGGGGGGGTGATGTAATGCGTCCACTAACATCAATGCTGGGGGTCTATAAATGCATCCACTGACATTAATGCTGGGCATCTTTAATGTGTCCACTGACATCAATGCTGGGGGGTTTTATTGCGTCCACTAACATCAATGATGGGGGGGGGTTTGCGTCCACTGACATCAATGATGGGGGGGATTTTATTGCGTCCACTGACATCAATGCTCGGGGTTTTTATTGCGTCCACTGACATCAATGCTCGGGGTTTTTATCGCGTCCACTGACATCAATGCTGGGGGTTTTAATGCGTCCACTGACATCAATGCTGGGGGGTTTTATTGCGTCCACTGACATCAATGATGGGGGGGATTTTATTGCGTCCACTGACATCAATGCTCGGGGTTTTTATTGCGTCCACTGACATCAATGCTCGGGGTTTTTATTGCGTCCACTGACATCAATGCTGGGGGTTTTAATGAGTCCACTGACACCAATGCTGGGGGTCTTTATTTCATCCACTGACACCAATGCTGGGGGGTCTTTAACCTCTTGCTGACCAGCAACTGCAGTATTACTGCGGCAGTATTACTGGGGCAGGGCGGCTCGGCTGCGCAAAATCACATAGGTCTATGTGATTTTGTGCACGATGCCGAGGCATGAGGTGTTTAGACACAGCGGAAGGTGGGCCATGGGAGGAGCGGCGGCAATTACCGCTGGCCTCCCGCAGTCGTCTGAGAAACTGATAGAAGACCCGCCTGCTTATGTAAACTAAGCAGGCGAGTCTTCTGTCAGACAGGCAGGGAGAGATCAGGAGTTTCAGCTAAGCTGAAACCCCGATCTCTCTGTGCCTATCACAGAGCCCTCCCCCCCCCCCCCCCAGTCAATCACTTTTAGGCATACATTAACTCCTTTGATCACCCTCAGTGTCAACCCCTTCCCTGCCAGTGTCATTTTTACAGTAACAGTGCATATGTATAGCACTGATTACTGTAGTAATGTCACTGGTACCCCCAAAAGTGTCAAAAATGTCAGTCAAGGGTCCGATCTGTCCGCCGCAATATCGCAGTCCCGCAAAAAAAATCGCATATCGCCGCCATTACTCGTTAAAAAAAAAAAACAAAAATGACAGAAATCTTTCCCTTAGTTAACGCAATAACTTTTGCGCAAACCAATCAAAATACACTTATTGTGATTTTTTTTTTTTTACCAAACATAGGTAGCAGAAAACAAATTGGCCAAAAATTTAAAACAATTTTGATGTTTACATTTTTTTGGGGGGGGGGGGATTTCATATGAAAAAAATGTGAAAAGTATTGTTTTTTTCAAAATTTACGCTCTTTTTTTGTTTATAGCGCAAAAAGTAAAAATCGCAGAGGTGATCAAATTCCACCAAAAGAAAGCTCTGTTTGTGGGGAAAAAAAGACGTAAATTTTGTTTGGGTACGGCGTCGCACGACCGCGCAATTGTCCGTTAAAGTCGAACGGAGCCGAATCGCAAAAAGTGGCCAGGACGTAAGACAGCAAAATCCTCCGGTGGTAAAGTGGTTAATGCTGGTTTGACACCAAAAGGTAGTCACATCAAATATTGATTTGATTTAGATTTTTCTTCTGTTCTCTTACGTTTTAATTTTGTAAATTGATAAAAAGAAAGATTTGAAAATATACTGTATATTTTTTTAAAGCGTTCTTACTTAATACAGCATTTCGTCACACTTGCCTATAACTTTTGCACAGTACTGTAACTCTAACACTCTACCTTCTGTCTTAGGGTATTCATGTCTACCTTGCAAAGAAAATGATAGAAGACCAGGGTAGAGATTATATGAATAACAGTGTTGCTAAGGTGAGTCCAGTCCTGTCAGACAGTCATGGTTGACATACACTATATCACCAAAGTATTGGGACGCCTGCCTTTACACGCACATCCTTTACACGCACATGAACTTTAATGTCATCCCAATCTTAGTAAGTAGGGTTCAATATGGAGTTGCCTCACTCTTTGCAGCTACAACAGTTTCAACTCTTCTGGGAAGACTGTCCACAAGGTTTAGTAGTCCGAGTGTGTCTATGGGAATGTTTGACCATTCTTCCAGAAGCGCATTTGTGAGGTCAGGCACTGATGTTGGACAAGAAGGCCTGCCTTACAGTCTCTAATTCATCCCAAAGGTGTCCCTTTGGGTTGAGACCAGGACTCTGTGTACGCCAGTCAAGTTCCTCCACCCCAATCTCTCTCATTCATGCCTTTATGGACCTTGATTGTGCACTGGTCTAAATAATTTGGTGGAGGGGGGGGGGGGATTATGGTGTGGGGTTGTTTTTAGGGGTAAGTTTGGTCTTTTAGTTCAAGTGAATGGAACTCAAGACGTCAGCATACCAAGACATTTTGGACAATTTCATGCTTCCAAATTTGTGGGAACAGTTTGGGGATGGCCCCTTCCTGTTCCAACATGACTGAGCATCAGTGCACAAAGCAAGGTCCATAAAGACCAGGGTGAGTGAATCCGAGGTGGAAGAACTTGACGTATTTTTTTTTTTTAAACTCCTTTCTTGCCCTTGTAGCCCCCTTTTGGCAGGGCTGGTCGAGAAAGGAGCCCTCCCTTAAAGGGTAACTGCACTTTCGTGGGGGGAATAAAATAGCAAATAAAGAAAAAACAATATAGCGTATACAATTGTGACACATTCATATTGTAATTGAATGTTATTAACAATGACTTTTCCTTTTCAATCTGCAATCTTCTGAAAATGCAATGCAATATGGCTACCTGAAGCTGTTTTGTACACAGATTGTGTACTGACCACACCCCAGAAAAAAAATGTCCTGCTTGTGTGATTGGCTCACCAATTTTCCCAGAAGTATGCATAAGATACAAGTCAGATTTCTGGCATCCCCTGCAACAAAATTTCATTTTTGGTGAGATACTCCCAATAGGAACACGTCTAAAGGGATGCAGGTCCAGCGGATTTCCTCATTAGAGCCCTGCAGCTGCCACAGCTGACAGATAATTATGAAACCACTCCCATTTGACCCACTCATCACAGAGGCACAGAAGAACAAACAATGATTTCTTCAGAACAATAAACGTTAGAAATCTGCAACAATGTTTGTTAAAATCCTTGCAATGTACAGAGATTACCATGTACATTGCCATAACCCCGGTAATTAACATCAAAGTAGCTTCGTAAATACACAGTGGGCGGTCCGTAAGTGGTCAAGGATAAATCACCAATCATAACCGTCATCTATAGCATACTTGATCTGGTGAACAATTTTGTCCTTTGTCCTTCCCAATGCGTATCAGGTATACACATACCCATGTCCTGGTTTCGTCATCACACGTCATTCCAATTCAATTTTCTGTTTTTTTGTTTTTGCCCTGTGTGTGTGTGTATATTAATATATTAAGTATCTCACAAAAGTGAGTACACCCCTCACATTTTTTTAAATATTTTATTATATCTTTTTATGTGACAACACTGAAGAAATAACACTTTGCTACAATGTAAAGTATTGAGTGTACAGCTTGTATAACAGTGTAAATTTGCTGTCCCCTCAAAATAACTCAACACACAGCCATTAATGTCTAAACCGCTGGCAACAAAAGGGAGTACACCCCTAAGTCAAAATATCCAAATTGGGCCCAAAGTGTCAATATTTTGTGTAGCCACCAATATTTTCAAGCACTGCCTTAACCCTTTTGGGCATGGAGTTCACTAGAACTTCACAGGTTGCCACTGGAGTCCTTTTCCACTCCTTTATGACGACATCACGGAGGTGGTGGATGTTAGAGACCTTGTGCTCCTCCACCTTCGAGTTGAGGATGTCCCACAGATGCTCAATAGGGTTTAGGTCTAGAGAAATGCTTGGCCAGTCCATCACTTTTACCCTCAGCTTCTTTTTTTTTTTTTTTTTTTAAAGAAACTTTATTAAATTCAAAGTGCGATACAATCACAACAAGAGATAACGATGAACAATACATTTTAACCTTTTTTCGGAGCCAGATGCCGAGCAGAGGAGGAGCTCATTTCTGGCCCGGGGGGAGAACATCACATAGACTGACAAGGTCAAATAGAATTGTCACACTAGAACCCTAGTTGGATGGATCTTGTACCTTTGAGGGGCGGTGGTATCCTAGGGGGGTGGACATTGGGAGGAAGAAAAAGAATGCGGATCAGGAAAATGAAAGGGAGGGGTACGAGGGGGGGTGAGGGTGGGGTAAAAAGACGTGGAAAAGAAGACACCTATGCTACAGCACATTATTTACTGCCCTGGAACAGTGTAAACAAAATCATCTACTACCAATGCATCGCTAACATTTTTGGGTTGTGAATCTATAAAATCTTGCCATTTGCTTGAGAAACGATCGGCTGCGGATGGAAGGTTGGAGTCCAGGTTGAGCCGGTCTTTAGTCATAAGGCTTAGGAGTTCGCGGTAAACTTGAGATACTGATGGGCCCACGCTAGAAATCCAATTGGCAAGAATAACCCTGCGAGCTATTAAAAGGCAGGTGAGGATCCAGATGCGTGGGTGGGGGAGAGGGCGGCTAGTCCAGATCTGTAGACGTTTGTCCCAATATCCAAAGATAAGCAATAAAGGGTCCTTTGGTAGCTGAAGAAGCGTGATCCGTTGTATTAACGCCAGCACCTGATCCCAGAAGGCTGAAATAAAGGAGCAGGACCAAAATCGGTGATGTAGTGATGGACGGTTAGTGTTACAATAGGGGCATAGGCGTGCAAGGGGAGAGTTGCCGGTTGTCGTGAAAGGAATATACGCTCTGTGAAGAATTTTTAACTGGGTTTCCCTCCATGTTTCGTTGGGTGTCAGGCGAAGGGTGTGTTTGTATCCTTGAAATAGTTTTGTGACCAAGTCCTCCAGTGGAAAGTCCCTGGCCCAGTTGGCCGCCGAGGAACTAGCGTGGTGAATGGACGTAAGCTTCTGGAAAGGTTTGTAGATGTCCGATATGCTATAAGTCCCTGAGTGCAGTAAAGGATCTAACAGAGGATCGCGGAACCTGTTGGCAGGAATGACACCGGATGAGCGGATGAAGCTTTGGCATTGCAGTATAGGAAAAAAATGTGAGGCAGGTAGGTTGTAAGTGTCCAGGATTTCTTGTATTAAACGGGGTTTGCCGGTAGCTTGGTCACAGAGATCCGCTAACTTTAGCAGGCCTTTCCTTTGCCATAATGTAAAGTAGTCCGACTGTATTCCTGGGATAAAGGCGGGGTTGCCCTGAATTGGTAAGTACTTGGACATAAAGGGGGAGAGCTTCAAACGTTTCCTGGATTCCCTCCAGGCAATCACTGTGTCCCGTAAAAGCACATTGTGTTGGAGTGCTGGAGGCATAGATTTCCATTTAACATGCAGGAGAGCTGCCAGTGAAAAGGGAGAGGACATCTGCGACTCCAATCCAACATTTGAATAGTTAGATGACTCCGAGAGCCAATCCAGGGATATTCTAAGAAGGCAAGACAAATTGTATAACCTGATATCAGGAAGACTAGCACCACCCTCGCTCCTGGGAAGACAAAGTTTGTTAAAGGATATACGGGGTCTTTTGCTTCGCCATACAAATTTAGATATGCTGGTGTTCAGCAGTTTGATATCTTTATGTTTTAACAACAAGGGGAGTGTTTGCAACGGGTACAGTAACCTTGCGAAGCTGACCATTTTCACCAAGTGGCATCGCCCCAGGAGCGAGAGAGGCAGATCCATCCAACTGTCCAGTTCACGAGAAATCTTTTGGAAAAGAGGAGGATAGTTCAGGGTATATATAGAAGATGGGAGTTTGCCTACTCTAATACCTAGATACGTTATGTGCGAGTGAGCGACAGTGAAGGGAGAGGAGGCTGCCCAGTCGGGAGGGGGCATGTTACCTAGGGGGAGGATCTCACTTTTAGCGTAGTTTATCCGTAGCCCCGAACAAAGTTTAAATCTATCAAAAATAGAAACGATGGTACGCATATCGGAGAGGGGGTTCCTGGTAAAAATCAGCACATCGTCCGCAAAGAGAGACAAACGTAGCTCACTTGAACCAATCATAATACCATGGAGCGGCGCCTTGTCCAACAAGAACCTGGACAGGGGTTCCAATGCCAGATTAAAGAGTAGAGGAGACAGGGGACATCCCTGTCTCGTACCCTTGAACAAGCGGAACTCCTCGGTGAGGGACCCGGCCACCCACAGCCGGGCCGCAGGAGAGGCATACATAGCTTTGACAATGTGAGTGAACGGTCCCGAGAAGCCAAACGAGGCCAAAACCATGGATAACCAATCAAAGTTCACATTGTCAAAAGCCTTCTCCGCGTCCAGGGTGATGATAGCCAGGTCCCCCCCCGAGGATACCCTGGCCTGCTCCAATGCCAAAAGAACCTTGCGGATGTTGGAGGCGGCCGCTCTCCCCTTGGTAAATCCTGATTGAGCTGGGTGTATCAGGGACGGCATAACTTGGGCCAAACGGGAAGCCAGAATTTTGGACAGGATTTTGACATCCAGGTTTAGTAGGGAAATTGGCCGGTAAGACCCTGGCTCCAAAGGATCTTTTCCTTTTTTTGCCAATAACTTTATTATGGCCTGATTTCCCGTGGGAGGGTAGGAACCTCCGGTCCATAGGGTAGAGTAGACCTCTAGTAGGGTGGGGCCAATAACCTCAATAGAAGTTTTATAAAATTCCCCGGTAAGGCCATCTGGGCCTGGGGCTTTGTTCGTGGAGAGGAGTTTAACCGTGTCGTGAATCTCCTGAAGAGTCACTGGGGCGTTTAACACTTCTAATTGTGCCGGGGAAATATTTGGAAGAGTAACATTTTCCAAAAAAAAATGGGCTTGTCGGTCATCAAACTGATCTGGGGAGTACAGGGAAGCATAAAAGTCCCTCATAGTCTTTTTTACCTCCGCGGGGGTGGACACAGTGATGCCCGAGGAGTCACGAAGGGAAGCAATATGTGTGGGTTTATAGGGCGCCCCGCATAGCCTAGCCAAAAGCTTACCGGCCTTATTGCCATATTTGTGCAACATGGCCGTGAAACTAGCGCGCTTAATGTTTTCCAAGTTATCCGCCCACGTATCAAAGGCCTGCTTGGCTAATGTCCATTCTTGACGATGCGCAGGGGAATCTGCGGTCAACAACAGACGCTGGGCCAGCCTGAGCCGGTCACTTGCCCGACGATAGCTTTTAGAAGCGTTTTTTCTAAATGCCGATGCATAGGATATCATTTTGCCACGGAGGTATGCCTTGCCCGCCTCCCAGAACAAATTTGGCTGCGAAACGTGCAGGACATTGGCCTCTGCATATTCCCCCCACGCCTTAGCCAAGTATGCCTGGAAGTGAGAGTCGTTATGGAGGAACCCCGGAAAGCGCCAAAGAGTAGAGTCCGCCTGTTTGTCAGGGGGGTCTAGTGTCAGGGAGATGGGGGCATGGTCAGAGATAACAAGGTCATGAATATCTGGGTCCTCAATCCTATGAAGAGCATTGGCCGAGGCGAAAAAATAGTCTATCCTGGTAAACACGTTGTGGGGATGTGAGTAAAACGTAAAATCCCTGTCAGCAGGATGGTGCAGACGCCATACGTCTGTAAAATGGAGGGATTCCATCACTTGCGCCAGCGGGCCTAGGGTCGGAGGTGTCGAGCGAGAGCGTTTGGGTGGCATTACGGACTTGTCTAAAAGGGGGTCCATGAGAGAGTTGAAGTCGCCACCTATAAGGTGTGGAACATGGGGGTATTTGAGAAGATGAGCGGAGAGATTTCTGTAGAAGAGTTTGTCTGGAATATTGGGAGCATATACGTTAGTGAGCACTATTTCCCTATCATTTATCTTTAAGTGAGCGGAAACATAGCGTCCATCGGTGTCAGACGAGAGGGAAAGGACGTCACAGGAGAGCCGCTTATGGATCAGGATCAACACTCCCGCTTTACGACCAGGGGCGGCTGATCCCAGGACCGTACCCACCCATATCCTCTGCATCCGGAAAAAGTCACCGGAGGATAGATGGGAGGATATGGGTGGGTACGGTCCTGGGATCAGCCGCCCCTGGTCGTAAAGCGGGAGGATGGGCAATGTCGGCCTTGAGCCTCTTAAGGTGTCTCAAAACCTTCATCCGCTTGTGGGGGGAACGCAGACCTCTAACATTCCAAGAGAGAATCCTCATGGAGGGTCAGGGGGGGAGCTATACAGTAGTGTAAGAAGTATGTCATGACAAGTAGATCTAGCAGGAAAAGAGATGAAGACTAGACCATGTGCTGTAGGTGGGTGTAAAAAGTTATACCTGGGAATGGCCGATTCCAACCGTGGAACCAGGAGCAAAGGGAGTAGGAGAAGAACAATAGGAGAGGTAGTAAGGAGGAGGGAGGGGATAAATAGGTGAGGGAACAGAGAAAAGTACAACATGGACCTCACTTTTTTCCGAATGCTGCAAGTGTGGCCGTCGGTGAGACCCTTGGTGCGGACCCAAGCGGGCCTTCGACCATCCCGTCCCAAGGTGCCTCTATAAGAGGGGGGGAGCGGAGAGGGTGAAAGGCCCCCAGTACCCGACCCCTGAGAGGGGGAAGGAACGAGTGCCCGATGCAGACACCTTGCAGCATTTAAAGTGGCAGTACACTTTGTTAGGAACGTCACATAAACCTTACAATCCACCTGACATAAGGCAAATAAAACAGTAATTAAACGCAACAGTGCATAAAAAGAAAACAGTAAGGATGAAGCCGAGGGAGGGATCTTTAAAAGGCCCCCAAATTAAAACTTGGGGAGACAAAAGTCAGCAAAAAAAAAAAAAAATACTGTGTAAGAACCAATACTTTACGTGATCCCAACTAAACGACCTCAGTAAAGGAGAGAGACTCAGTCATAAGTCCAAAACACTTCAGCGGTGAGGGAGGAAACGGTTGCCGCTGACAACGTCAGAGTATTTTTGCCTCTTGTGAGGCTCCTTGCATGGACTCCTCGGGTCCAGGGAGCGATGGGCTGAGGAGGTGTTAGCCGAAAGGAGGTCCGACCCGTCCGCCTGGAGAGAACGGGCAAAAGCTTCCGCATCCGCTGGGTCCTGAAAAGAAAGTTGTTCGCCTGAGGGTGCACGCAGCCGAAGTGTCGCCGGGTATGCCAATGTAAATTTGATTTGAGCTTGATGCAGCTTTGAGCATACCGTTTGAAAAGCTTTTCTCTTCTTAGCTACTTCCACTGAGTAATCCGCAAAAATCAGGACTTTTGCGCCATCGATCTGGAGAGATTTGGATTGCCTGAATTTTTGAAGGATCGCGGATTTGTCGGCGTAATTCAAGTATTTGGCTATGATCGGACGCGGCGAGGGGCGATCAGATGAGTGAATCCCCATGCGGTGGGCCCTCTCGACAACACAGATGCCCTGCAGACCCAAAGCCTCCGGGATCCTTTTGGAGCAGAGGTCTGGGATGGATGATGGTGGCATAGATTCCGGTATCCCAATAAAGCGGAGGTTACTCCTACGCGCCCTATTCTCCAAGTCCTCCACTTTTTGCATTAAGAACTGGTTAGTCTTGTCCTGGGCTTGCTCAAAACTATGTGAGCTATAAATCTCCTCTTCCATGCTGGCTACACGGTTCTCCACTTCAAGCAGCCTGTTTGAGTGCGCTGTTAGCTGTTTTTTTATGTCCTTCATGCCTTCAGCTACCGCCGCTTGGACTGCTGCCGATATGGTGGGGGAGAGAAGGGCCACCACAGTCTGGGCAATGCGATCTGACTGGGGGTCCCCCAAGGAAGGTACTGTGTGTGATGGAGGAGCCGCTGTGTCCATCCGGGAGATGTCCGCCGCAGCCGCGGGGAAGGCCGAGACCGGGGCCTCGATTTGCGGCGGACCCGGCGGGATGCGCGGGCCGCCTTTTTCAAGAAATTTGTCCATAGCGGCACTGACAAGGTACCTGGGGGATGCCCGACGGTATAGGAGCCGGTGTGCACCCTGGATGGACGGTCTGGCAGGATTTATAAGCAGGTATTTGAGGCCGACCGCGGGAGCCGATGAGGCAAGCGTCTACTGCATTCGGCGCCGGAACCGGAAGTACCCTCAGCTTCTTTAGCAAGGCAGTGGTCATCTTGGAGGTGTGTTTGGGGTCATTATCATGTTGGAATACTGCCCTGCGGCCCAGTCTCCGATAGGAGGGGATCATGCTCTGTTTCAGTATGTCACAGTACATACTTCAGTATGTCATCTGGTACTCAAGGGGTCATCTGGTAAGTGGGCTGTGATTGCGGTGGAGGCAACATAGATGCACTAATCCCACTGGAGCTTATATCAAGTGTTGTTCATGGTCACTTTATTAAAGAGGAAGTAAACCCTCCTCTGACACTTTTACCTATAGGTAAGCCTATATTAAGGCTTACCTATAGGTACTGTAAATATCTCCAAAACATGTACCGTTTAGGAGATATTTACCTTACATGCAGCCAGTGACATCACTGGCGCATGCGCTCTGAAGGAACGGCCGCTGGTGCCGTGACTGTCGGCTCCCACGCACGTGCGTGGGAGTGACGTCACCGCGGCATCCGGCCAATCAGATACTGGACATGTCGCCCGTCATACAGGTAAGCGGGCGGCACGGCGGGGCTCATTCTAAGGTAAGTATTTCATAATAGGCTAGTATGCTGTGCATACTAGCTCATTATGTGTTTCTCTTTCAGGTTGCAAAAAAAAAAAGTTGTATGGGTTTACAACCTCTTCAAGCACAGGGAGCACTTTTTTGGATTATCCCACAGAAGTTTACACCAAGTATTGTCACCTATCAAGCATAAGAACACTTTTTAAGTCAATTGAACATTATTGACTCACTTGTGATTAGTCACGATATATGCATGAAGGACTGATATAGTTAATTTGCAGTTTTGCACACAGTGCACAGTCACTTTGGAGTTTTATATATGTATATATCTATTTATAAACAAAAGCTTGGAATAATGATTCCCATAAAGGAACCACAGTGGGACCGCAGAGATGGATGAAGGTGGGTTTAGCTGTTAATGGCACAGTGCTGTAGTCTATTACCCAGCGCCTATGAGGTTTACTGTATGGGAGCAGCATCTGTTTATATGAGAGAGCCCCTGCGAGGCCGCCTGTGTGGATAGTAACAGCTTAACCCACCTTCATCCATCTCTGCGGTCCCACTGTGGTCCCTTTATTCCAAGCTTTCCTTTATGGTTATTTGGTAAGAGGCACGTTTATTTTGTTAACACGTGGTGTCACATTGAGTGTTGGGACGACACTGTGGCTCGTGGACCTTTTTCCAGTGATTTGATATAGACTTATATGCTAATTTTCGCTGGAAAGTCGGTAAGGAGCCATCACACTGCATTTGTTTAAAAGAAGGGTAGTGTCGCGCTCAAACATAAAAGTGCTTGTGCAGATAAATTAAACCTTAAATCAAAAATTTAAAAATTCATGATTGGTGACAATCTAAAAAATCAATCAATCTGTGCTCAACATTATAAAGTGCAAACAGTCCATATGCAGCATTAAACAGTCCACATCTCTTTGGTGTCACACAAATTAGCAGAGACTTGATGTTAGTGCAGATTAACCTTCACCTCCACACTTCACCCAGTGATCTAGTAAGGTACTCCTTACCGGAAATATATGACCCCTTAATTATAGGGGGTCACATAGGCAATATCTCCACTCAGTACACACGATCCTCAGCTCCTCTGTTACACAGTGAGTAATCCAGCATTAAGCCCTTATAGTGTAACTCGGATCAGGTGACAAACATGGGTGGGACAAAAAGGAGACTCTCATGGTGCAGTACATCTAAACATATCGCTTTGTTTAAAAAGTATTGCACTTACTCGAATCACCATAAAACAATCGCCTTTCTCATAAAAACATCCAGCGAGGGTTGTGGGCACTGCCGATCGCACAGCGCTCCTCTATCCCGGAAATGGCTACGGTCTCACGTTTCCCTTCCCGACGTACGTTTCGTCAGTATGACCTGACGTCATCAGGGGATCATCTGCATCACACTGCATTGTTTGGGTCACGTTGTGCTACATGGGATGTCTGAACCTGCTGACCTTTAAGAAAGGATATATATAATATATGGAACACTTCAGTGAAGATTCACGTGTCACATTTAATTATTTTTGGAATTATTCACCTTATATTATATTTTAGTATAATGCATGTCATCACCCTTTCCTTTTGAGGTGTTGCACATTTATTTTTCACCTGTATATTTTTTGTTTTTTTTCAACATTTTTTATTGGATGTGTTGATTTCTATTCCATTTAATTACCGAGCGCACTAGTTTAATTTTTTTCTCAACCAGCTAAATACACTTGTAAAATACAAAAACATGAATGGGTTCACCTGCCACAGTATTTGTATTTCTGCCCAGCCAGTATGTGTATAGCAAGCTGGAAGACAGCCACACATGGATATTTTTTCTCAAATGATCCCATTGTAGTCATTCATCATTCTCTCTTATAGTTGGGCAATGTAGAGATATCTAAAAGAAACACAAACCAGAGCGCTATATGGAAAATGACCACAAGATGGTGCTGTAATGTATCGATATGACAGTTGTCTGTGGTAAGATCTCACAAATCAATCAGATGTTCAAATAATCCAAGATTAAATTAAATGTTTATTAGAATTCTAAGACGGCATCATAAGCCTTGTAGGGTAAAATCATTTAAAACTGTAAGCTTGTGTAAGCCTGTATGATGCGGGAAGAGCATAAGAAGTTGCATACCAGCCCATGGAGGTGGAGGAAACCCCACCTATGAGGGTAACCTGGTAGCATGCCATCCAAGCCTTGTTTTGGTCCAGAGGGTGTGGCATCCTCCCAACTCTCCAGCAGTTCCTAATTGGTCGCTTCAAGCCCGCTGTGACATCTCCAGCGCTTTGTAGGCCACTGCTCCCCTTATCCATCCATTGGTGGGAACCCCCCCTGGAGCCCCCCTTAAGTTCCCCTGGGCATATCATCGATTGAATCATACAACAGTCCTCCTGGGTTTCCTCCACCTCCATGGGCTGGTATGCAACATCTTATGCTCTTCCCACATCATACAGGCTTACACAAGCTTACCGTTGTAAAATATTTTACCCTACAAGGCTCATGATGTCGTCTTTGAATTTGAAATTAACATTTTATTTATTTTTTAATTATTTGAACATATGATTTATTTATGAGATCTTACCACAGAGAACTGTCATAGCGATACATTATAGCACCATCTTGTGGTCATTTTTCATATAGCGCTCTGAGTTGTGTGTTTCTTTTGGATTGTCATTCCACAACTTCATGTGGAATAGTCTGAGCAGCTGGGTTAGTGACCTTTCTTCGGCTTCACACCCTCAATTACATCCTCTTAGCGCCTGGATGTTGGTAGTTTCAATATAGAGATATATAGAAAGTAACTATCGCCTGGATGTTGGTAGTTTCAATATAGAGATATATAGAAAGTAACTATCAAGTATCAAATGTTCTCATTACTTCTCCTAAATGTTTTTTAACAGTTGGGGTTCATACACCTCTGCCAGACAGCACAGCAGACTGTATAGCAGGCTTTTATTATGCATTGGTAAGGCTTTAACCACTTTTGGATCGGAAAGGATTTCCCCCTTAATGACCAGGCCATTTTCTGTAATTCACCACTGCGTTATTTTACCGGACAATTGCGCAGTCGTGTACCTTAATAAAATCAATGTCCTATTTTTCCCACAAATAGAGATTTCTTTTGGTGGTATTTGATCACCTGTGCGATTTTTTTTTTTTTTTTGCGCTATAAACAAAAAAAGAGCGATAATTCTGGGAAAAAAAAAACAATTTTCTCTTACGTCCTCCGACAGTCGCTGCCTCTTCATATTCGTCACTATTGGGGTTATTGACCTTTGCTCCGTAGGAGTAGCTAGGCAACAGAATATGTTAATATCAAAGCTTTTAGCATATCCCACCCCTAGGGGGTGGTCCCCTCAGTCAATACCCTCCTGCTTCCTGCATTCCTACCTCAGTTTCAATTTGCCTAGCTTAGGAGTTAGCTGGGTTCCTGTGCTGGGGCTTTTCAGTCTCAGCCTTCTATCCTTTTTTTTGATTTTATTTCAAGTATTTCTCTCTTTCTTTTACTTAGCTGTTATTTTTCAGCATTAGTTAGTTCTTCGGATGAAGATGATCGTGCGGTGCTGGGTCTCGGGCTGGCTTTCCAGGATCCTCAGGGTTCTCAGGGCCAGTGGCTTCCCAGCCTGCCATCGAGCGTTCAGCTCAGGTTTCCCTGGCATATTGAACGACCCATCCCTGTTTGCTGCAGGGATGCTGCGGTGAGGTGGCTACCTCACCGGACGCCATTTGCGGTTTCGCACCGCAGTTCCACTGCGTCCTGGCTGCTACTCTCCCTGTCCTTAGTGCAGCGGTTTGATCGCTTGTGCGGGCTCCCCACGTCATCCGGATGGTAAGTGTATTCTGTGTGGGGACCTGTCTATTTTGGGTGTCAGTCTGGGACTGTGGGACCCTGCATGTCTGTGTAATATGTTGAGCTCCCTGTCAGGTATAGCTGCCTTTCTGTGGGCTGCAAGGGGGGGGGGGGGCTCTCTTGCTCTGCTCTGTGTGACAGGCTGTGTTATCTGTGAGACATGCGGTATGCTGTGTGGGACATGCTTGTGAGACATGTTTTGGGCATACTGTGTGGCGACCGCTGCTGCGGTCCGCCATTTTTTTGCAGCAAGCTTAGGTGGCCGGTCCTGTGTGGTAAGCGCGGCGATCGCTCAGGCCACATGTCAGCGCTGTTCTCTATCTACCTGTGAAGTCCCCTGCCGGCGGCCATGTTTGTGTAGCCTTACATAGGCTTTATAGGGGCGGTCAGTCTTTCATCACTTCCTTTTGCTCTGGGACAGCGATCGGTGCAGCAGCCTGTGTGATCTCTCCAGGTTTTACCTTTCCATATTCCTGTATTCCTTGCCTAGTATTCTTCTCCCTGTGGGGGTCAGTGTGTTCGGTGGGTGCGGTGGGCTACGCTCGCCGCGATCTTAAAGGGGCATTTTTTTCCTAAAACACTGGGGCATGGGTTCTCAGGAAAGCAAGTTTCCTCCCACCCTGGTGGGGGGCCAAGGGGCTGCTGCTTCCCCCGAGGGGGCTGATTTGGCTGCTATTGTGGCAAACCTAGCTGCTCAGGTGCAGATGCTTGTGGCTGATCGATCCACAAAACGGCCCAGAGTGTCAATTTCCTCTGATTCAGAGGGCGATGGGGCTGCTATGGCTGGTGGACCCTTCTCAGGGTCCCGTTCATCTCTAGACCTTGTGGGGTCTGAGGGGGAGGCTGAGGTAGAAAGGGTTGATAATTCCCCCCCTGGCTCGTCTGAAGAGCTTGCACTCATGGATGAGTTGGTTGCTTCTATCAAGCACACGCTGCATTTGGAGGAGGAACCATGTCCTCCTGCTTTGCTGTCCTCTTATGGGACGCAGAGGAAACGCAAAACATCGCAGGTTTTTTCCTTGCTCTGCGGAATTTCAGCGCGCTGTTGATGAGCAATGGCGCAATTTAAAGAAGCCTTTTGCTGTGCCGAGTAGGTTCAAGCTGCGTTACCCCTTTACGCCCGCTACTGATGAGCGTTGGTGTGTACCACCTCAGGTGGATCACGCGGTGGCTATTTTGAATAAGTCTACTGCTATTCCGGCGGAGGATACCCCGGTGTTCCGGGACCCCACGGACAGGAGATTAGAATCTCTTGCCCGTCATACTTGTACGGTTACTGGTTCCATGCTGAAACCTATTTTTGCTTCCCTTATGGCAGCCCAGGCTGTCGCGGATTGGATGCAGGTGCTCAGGCGCATCCTGGTGCCTGACTCTGCCCCGCCGACAACTTTAGCTATGGTGGATCAAATTCATCAGGGTGTCATGTATTTGTGTGATGCGGACTTGGATTTAGTCCCTTTGGCTGCGTGCGTCTAAAGTGTGGTGGTGTTGACACGCCGTCTGATATGGCTAAAGTGTTGGTCTGTTGACCAAGCTTCTCGCAAGACTTTAGCTAATTTGCCCTATGCGGGATCTCGCCTTTTTGGCGATTCTTTGGATACTCTGATAAAGGGAATTACCGGGGGTAAGAGCACGCTCTTACCCCAGACTCGCAAGTCTAAAGTTGTTCGTGGTAAGAAGACTACCTCATTTAGACCCTCTCAGGGGTCCTTTCGTGCCTTTCGGTCGTACTATAAGGGCAAGCCCTTCAAAGGCCAAGGCTCCCAGAAGAAGCCGTGGGCAGGTAAGCAGAAGTCGGGCCAGTCCGGGTCCACTGCCCATAACAATGCGGCCTGAAGGGGCGCCCTCACCCAGTTCTGGGGTGGGGGGGACGTTTGCTCGGTTTTCTTCAACCCTGGCTGGCCCGTGTTCGGGACAGGTGGGTTCAGGAAATCGTTCAATCTGGATACAAGATCGAGTTTCTCTCTCGGCCGGCGAGCAGATTTTTTCCCTCGAATCTTCAGCTATCTCCGGAGCGCTTGCAGGATCTGCACCTGGCGGTGCGGGACTTGCGGGCCCAGGGCGTGGTGGTTCCGGTGCCTCTTCGGGACGGGTTCCGGGGGTTTTATTCAAATCTGTTCACTGTGCCCAGAAAGGAGGGCAAGGTACGTCCAATTCTGGACTTGAAAGCTCTGAACCGCTTTGTGCGGGTTCGCAAGTTCCGCATGGAATCCCTGTGCTCGGTGGTGGCTGCCCTGGTTCCGGGGGAATTCATGGCGTCCATCGATCTGAAGGATGTGTATCTTCATATCCCCATTTTCGAGGGTCACCAGAGGTACCTTTGATTCGCCATTGCGGAGGATCACTACCAGTTCGTGGCGTTACCCTTTGGTCTCGCTTCGGCTCCGCGGGTGTTCACCAAGGTGCTTGCGCCGGTTCTGGCTTTGTTGAGAGCTCAGGGCATCTCTGTCCTGGGGTATCTGGACGACATTCTGGTTCGGTCTGCGACCAGTCAGGGTCTGGTGAACGACCTGTCCGTCACGATGCAGACTCTACAGGAGTTTGGTTGGACGATAAATTTTCCGAAGTCGATGCTGTGTCCGTCGGTTCGTCTTCCCTACCTGGGAATGATCCTGGACTCTGTTCAGGCGAAGGTCTTCCTGCCGGAAGACAAGCTCAGGACGCTTCAGGAAGAAGTCAGGTCCCTCAGGGACCGTCAGTGCTCGTCCCTCCGGACGTGTATGAGGTGTCTGGGGTTGATGGTCTCGGCTTTCGAGGCGATTCCCTTCGCCCAGTTTCACACGCGGGGTCTCCAAGCGGAGATTCTGTCCAGGTGGGACGGGCGACCGCAATCTCTGGATCTCCAGGTTTCATTGAGCCATCGCACCAGAAGGGATCTTCTGTGGTGGCTGCAGTCCCCGGCGGTGTCGGGGGGGCAAGTCTTTTCGCCCTTTCTCGTGGACGGTGATCACCACGGATGCCAGCCTGTCGGGCTGGGGTGGTGTTCTGGGCGTTCTGTCCGCCCAGGGAACTTGGTCGGAGGAGGAATCCTCCCTTCCGATCAACATTCTGGAATTGCGAGCGATAAATCTCTGCCTTCGGCATTGGACGGACAGACTGCAGGGCCGTCCGGTTCGGGTGCAGACAGACAATGCCACTGCGGTGGCCTACATCAACCACCAAGGGGGCACCAGGAGTGCCCGCGCGGCTCGGGAAGTGGCCGACATTCTGTCTTGGGCCGAGACACACGTCCCGGCGATAACGGCAGTTCACATTCCGGGGGTGGAGAACTGGCAGGCGGATTATCTGAGTCGCCAGACCCTGGACCAGGGGGAATGGTCCCTTCACCCGGATGTCTTCCAGATGTTGTGCGCGAAGTGGGGTTCACCAGATGTGGACCTGTTCGCGTCTCGTCTAAACTACAAGTTGGAAAGGTTCGTGGCAAGGACGCGCGATCCTCGAGCAGACGCGTCAGACGCGTTAGTGGCTCCCTGGCATCAGTATCGTCTGAGGTATGCCTTTCCGCCGATTCAGCTGCTGTCCAGGTTCCTTCGCAGGTTAGCCTCGGAACCGCACACGGTGATTCTGGTGGCGCCAGACTGGCCTCGCCGGTCTTGGTACGCAGATCTCGTGAATCTGGCGATCGACGCTCTGTGGCGTCTGCCTCTTCGAGAAGATCTCCTGTCTCAAGGGCCGATATTCCATCCTGCTTTACAGTCGCTGGCTTTGACGGCCTGGCTGTTGAAAGCGAGGTCCTGAAGGATAGGGGTCTCTCCCCTGAGGTCATTCACACTTTGATCAAGGCTAGAAAGACCTCTTTCGGGGAAGGTTTACTACCGTACTTGGAAGGCCTATTTTGCCTGGTGTGAGTCCAGGGGGTATTCCCCTCGCTCGTATTCGGTATCAAGAGTGTTGATTTTCCTTCAAACGGGCGTGGACCAGCGTTTGGCATTGGCCACGATTAAGGGTCAGATTTCTGCGCTGGCCGTTCTCTTTCAACGCCCTGTGGCGTCTAATTCCTTGGTTAGCACTTTTGTTCAAGGGGTGCGACATCTGGTCCCTCCTAGGAGGGAGCCTTTGCCTCCATGGGACTTGAACCTTGTTCTGTCCGTGTTGCAACATGCTCCTTTTGAAAGGATCAGGGAGATCTCGTTGTCTATGTTGTCCAAGAAGGTCGCTTTTTTGGTGGCGATCACTTCGGCTCGCAGAGTGTCGGAGCTGGCAGCTTTGTCTTGCAGATCTCCCTATTTGGTGGTTCATTTGGATAAGGTGGTCTTGCGACCTAACCCGTCTTTTCTTCCGAAAAGGATTTCGGAATTTCACCTTAATGAGGACATTGTCTTGCCTTCGCTTTGCGCGAAGCCTAAACATCCAAAGGAGGTGGCTTTGCACTCCTTGGATGTTGTTCGGGCGATCAGGGTTTATCTGTCGTCGACTGAGTCTTTTCGCAAAACGGATTTTCTATTTGTCCTTCCAGAGGGACCTCGGAAGGGCATGGCGGCGTCGGCTTCTACCATCGCCAAATGGATCAGACAGACCATTGAACAGGCCTATGCTTTGAAGGGGAAAGTTCCCCCCATGCCTGTGAAGGCGGACTCTACCAGATCTCTGAGTAGGTCTTGGGCCTGTCATCATCGAGCTTCTGTGGCCCAGGTGTGTAAGGCGGCGACTTGGTCGTCCGTTCACACCTTCTCAAAATTCTACAAAGTGGATGTTCAGGCATCGGCAGATGCTTCCTTTGGCCGCAAGGTTCTTAGTGTGGCAGTGCCTTAGGGTCCCTTATTTTTGGGTCCTTGGCTGTTGGGATGTTTTTATCCCTAGGTTACTTGTTCTTCCTGGGTTGTTGCTCCTGTTGAGCAAGTTTTTTTCCTGTTGCCCAGTTGGTTTCCTTCCTTTGGTAAGGTTCCTATTTTTCTGATGTGGGTACTGCGTTGCCTTAGGCGCGGCTGCGTTTTTTTCCCACCCCTCAGGTCTACACTGCTTTGGGACGTCCCCAATAGTGACGAATATGAAGAGGCGGCGACTGTCGGAGGACGTAAGAGAAAACGGAATTTTTGTAAAATCTTACCTGTAAAATTCCTTTCTCTGAGTCCTCCGACAGTCGCCGCCCCCGCCCCTCTTTTGGGGTTTGTTTATGTACTCTACTGCTATGCTACTGAAACTGAGGTAGGAATGCAGGAAGCAGGAGGGTATTGACTGAGGGGACCACCCCCTAGGGGGGGGATATGCTAAGAGCTTTGATATTAACATATTCTGTTGCCTAGCTACTCCTACGGAGCAAAGGTCAATAACCCCAATAGTTACGAATATGAAGAGGCGGCGACTGTCGGAGGACTCAGAGAAAGGAATTTTACAGGTAAGATTTTACAAAAATTCAGTTTTTTATTTTCTGCTATATAACATTCCCTCCCCCCCAAATGTAAAAATCTATTTTTTTCATCATTTTAGGCCAATTTGTATTCGGTTACATATTTTTGGTAAAAAAAATCCCAATAAGTGCATTTTGATTAGTTTGCGCAAAAGTTATCGAGTCTACAAACTAGGGGAAAGATTTATGTCATTCTTTTTTTTTTTACTAGTAATGGCGGCGATTTTTAGCGGAACGGCCACATTGCGGCGGACAGATCGGACCCCTAACTGACATTTTTGACACTTTTGGGGGGACCAGTGACATTACTACAGTAATCAGTGCTAAAAATATGCACTGTTACTGTACTAATGACACTAGCAGGGAAGGGGCTAACCCAGGGGCGATCAAAGGGTTAAGTGTGAGCCTAGGTGAGTGTTTTCTAACTGTATGGGGGAGGGACTTGTGAAATGAACTCAGAGACCTGTGATCCTATATAGGAGGATCACAGGCGCTCTGTGATCATTTCAGAGAGAAGAACGGTCTGCTGTGTTTACAACAGCTGACCAGTGTTCTCTCTCAGCGGGGAGCGATCACGGGTGCACAGCAGCAATCGCAGCCGCCGGCCTCGTGGATTGGCATCCCTGCTGCGTAGTGTGGGCCGATGCAAGGAGGCGGGGACACGCGCTCTTCCCCCAGGAGTTCTCCCACAAACTGCTGTACAGGTACGGCGATTCGCGCAGCTGAGCCTGCCTGCCGCAGTATATATGCGGCGGGCGGTCGGCAAGTGGTTAAGCAAGCTGTGGGCAGGGAAAACCTAAATCCTAATGAAAGTGTCATTTAAACAAGCTGCATGACCCAGAACCCTAGGCACTTTTTAGGGGCATTTATTGGGTTTTAGGGCTTCAAAATGGTGTCTTTTGATTCCATATATATATCTACATTACGGTCACCTTGGCATAGCAGAGTCAATTTACCCTAAACTACATTACAGTCACCTTGGCATGGAAGAGTCAGTTCACTCTAAACTACATTACGGTCACCCTGAGTTCGGTCACCCTGGCATAGCAGAGTCAGTTCACCCTAAACTACATTATGGTCACCCTGAGTTCGGTCACCCTGGTATGGCAGCAGGCTAAGTCAGCTAAACTTCATTACGGTCACCTTGGTATGGCAGGCTAAGTCAGCTAAACTTCATTAGGGTCACCTTGGTATGGCAGGGTCTGGTCACTACGGTCACCCTAACACTTTTACTGTCCCTACAGAAACGAAATTATTAAATCTAACTATAATGTTATACAGAACACTGACTACACTGCATATCCCTTTCCTCACACTAAAAGAACAGCAGGAGTAACACTAATGCTTGCACTCTATTCCACAGCCCCTGTATTACTGTGCTAGAGATTTGGCGGGGCTAGGTTATATACTGGGGGGCGTATTCACTAATGATTGGCCTCTGGACCCCCTAGTCACTCCAATCAGCTTTTCCTAATGTTTCTGGGCCAATCACAGGCTTTTTAAGCCCATTTCCTGACCCAGGCATTTTGGGCCATTCTGGTCGCCGAATTCCGAACTTTTCCGGCAAAAAGTTTGAAATTCGGCCGAATTTCGAACAGCCAATGTTCGGGTCGAACCGATGGTCGACTCAAACCGTTCGATCATCCCTACTGGCAACAGTGGACCATACCTGCACAAAGTGTGTGGGCACCACCACTTGTAGTCTCTACCAGGGGAGCATGTGACACTGATATTGCAGTATACAGGGATGTTATCGCCCTATAACAGGTCCAAATAAGCGCCTTCATGGCAGGATCAATGGGAGTTATGTTAATGAATGTTGCAGAATAAAATAAATGAAAACAAAATAAAAGCAATTTTTAAAACTACTGGAACGTGAAGGCTCTGAGGAAGAGGCTAAGCCTCGAAACACGTAAGCCTTTCCAGCTTCAGGGGTTTGGCCTTTGATCTTGATGCGGATGACAACGTATCTATTTGATGTGCTTTTACCAAGAACTCGTTTGTGAGTATTTTTATACCTTTTATTTGAACAAATCTTTGTAGAGGTTAATGCACTAGGCCAGTGCGCCCTTGTGTTTGTTTTTCGTTTTTAAAGCTTTGGTATTGTAAGAGGGCCACTTTGAGAGAAATAGGACACATTTTTGGGATTTATATGAATTTTGTGTCTTAGTACTTAGTGTTTAAATGAGAGTGCCCTTCCTTACTTAACTATTTATATGGCTGGATACCTGTCACAGGGTTCTTGCAAGCGTCACTCATCTCCATGTGCCTCTAGAGAGAGGAGGCGCCGCGTCATCACTCACAGCGTAATACAGCGGTCCGCACTGCAGGCGACTGCTGTCATCTGTAATCCCGCAAGGGTGACCGAAAGCGTGTATTGTCTTCATGCATGTAAGTGCAATTTTACTCTTCAATAAATGGTATCTATGATAATGCACTATTGGCGGTCCCTCTTCTTTCCCCATTTTTATTGAGGACAAGAGCAGCGATTACCCATCAGGGATCCATCCATTGTCACATTCTAGTAAGGAGATGAGTGTTCGTTTGATTACAGCCCTACACATATTTAAATCTGGTAAGAGGCTTACCTCCTCCCACCTCACCCGGGAGGCATTAGTGGATATCCCTTTTGCTTGCTTTTGGTGTGTGTTCTCTAGAGTGGATCTTCTCATTTACATGCCCTTATTATTCATCTTTCTGGTAAGAAGCTATGCTGGTGGTGGGATACTGAACACTATTCACTTGGCTTCCACATCTTAACTCAGCGGTCTCATCATGGACATTGTCAATTGGATTTCATTTTGTATATTATTTGGGACTGTTTCTGTCACAATTTCATTTGTGTTGTCACCCAAATTTTTTGATATTCACTGGTGAATTCACGGCAATATTTGTGTATCAATGTTATTTGTACCAGCAGATTTTTATTTTATTCACTGTTATGTATGACCCTTAAGCACATTTGGTCGGTTTTATTCCAGACCCTTCTTTCATGTTTGATATCATTCATGTGATTTCATTTGAACTTTTACACAATTTGATTGATTAGCGCACCTAAACTAACAGATCTGGCTCTCCTGAGAAGCAGAACAGAGCCACAAATGTGTTTTCTTAGCACCTATTTAGGAAGGTGCTACATCATTATAACACTTAATTATTCTTTGTTTTTTAACAGCACATCATTGCTGGATCTTTCACAATAGCGGCATCTAAGAACTCCAGTGGTGGCAAGGTGACTTACTGACCTCTGAGAATAGCAGAAAATATTCCATTATAACAAATACATAATGGTCAGGGGAGTGAACCTTGTTATCACTATCAAGAAGCTTAAAAAAGGCCTTCATTTGAGGGTGGTTTATCAATACGTATGCTTCCAATACCTGACGCGGTTTGACCCGCACCTCAATGGGGCAGCCCCTTCATGGCGACTTTGTGGGCACATTTATTGGCCAGTCATCTTGGTCGGGGGCCACAGGCCCCGCTGCCACATTTACAGTTAAGCGGCGGGGTCGGGGTTGGGCTGTCCCCACCTGGTCATGACCTTTTCATTAAAGCAACTTGGAGCTTTATTTTCTTCAGCATACTGGATAATAGTTTAACTGTGAAGCTGTTTGAATATTTGTGGTTCACGACAAATGTTGCACCATTTTTTTTTTTTTCCCTATGAATGTTCATTTTTTTTTTTGTTTTATTTCTGGATGTAATTAATAAATAAATAAAGATTGAAAATAAAAAAGGCCTTCATTTTGCATGGCATTTTGTAGAAGCTACATTTATTTTTTACATCCCAGTGTGTAAAGGCTAATTAAACTCCTCTACCCCCTAGACATGACAAGCATTTTAAGTTTGCAATGGAAGGGGAGGGGCCGCTTACAGTTAATTTTATTTATAAAGCCGTCACAGTCTATATGGCAATCCTGCCCCATACCAGCATGCTGTAGAGAAGGACCCTTGCTGTCTGTGTGAAAGCAGTGGACTTTCTGCAGAGGTCCCACACACTCCCTGCTGAGCCAGAGTTGGAGCTCTCCAATCCATAGGGAGAGCTCTAGTTAAGTAGGGGGTAAGCTAGACCTTTTCAGAGAGAGCACCGCTTCCACACAGAGAGCAAGGCTCCTTCTTCTTCCCAGCATGCTGGCAGAGGACCAGCCTTTCTACTCAGGCTGTGGCTGCTTTGTAAAGAAAACAAAGGGTAAGCCCTTCCACATCTTTTGTTTTAATGCACCTCAAACATATTTAGCTGGTTAAGGCCCCTTTCAGATGGAGCGGATCTGTCCAAGCGGAATCCACCTGCCCAGCGGGAGATCTCTCCACTGATCCCTTCTGAGCGGGCGGATGACAGGTCCATGTCCACTCCACTATGCAGAGTGTACACAGACACATGGGCTCTAAGAAAGGGAGCATGTCTCCCGAAAAGCGTCAGCTTTCCAACTGCAGTGATCTCATTTCCCCAATGCTGGAGTTGTGACTGATATGCTTTTTATCTTCTCATGTTTATAGGTATGTTTTTGGCATTTCCAATAAATCTTTTATGGTGTTAAAGGTAATACACTAGGCGTTTGCACCATCCTTTTTTTGTTTTTGGCGTAAACGGACAAAGCTCGCTCTCCTCTATGGGGCTGTCAGATGGAAATGGACTGCATGTCCATTTCCATCTGATTGTCATCCAATCTGCTGGACGGATGGCTAATGTATCGCCATATGTCTATTTTTAGGGAGCTTTATCGGATCAGATGCCTGGCGGGTGTCACCAGACACATGTCCACTGACATCCGCTGCCCCATAGAGAACAATGGGTGGTCTGATTGGGTCTGCCTGAAAAACTGACAGGCAGACTTGATGGTGTGAAAGGGGCCTTAACCACTTAAGCCCCGGAAGATTTTACCCCCTTCCTGACCAGGGCCTATTTTGCGATTCGGCACTGCGTGACTTTAACGGACAATTGCGCGGTCGTACGACGCTGTACCGAAATGAAATTTACATCCTTTTTTTCCCCACAAACAGAGCTTTCTTTCTGTGGTTTTTGATCACCTGTGCGATTTTTTTTTTTTTTTTTTTTTGATCATGCGCTATAAACAAAAAAAGAGCGACAATTTTGCAAAAATAACAATATTTTTCACATTTTTTTATATCAAATTCCCCCCCCCCCCCCCAAAAAAATGTAAAAATCAAAAATTTTTAACATTTTTGGCCAATTTGTTTTCTGCTACATATGTTTGGTAAAAAAAAATTCGCAAAAAGCGTATTTTGATTGGTTTGCGCAAAAGTTATTGACACTTTTGGGGGTACCCGTGACATTACTACAGTAATCAGTGCTATACATATGCACTGTTACTGTAAAAATGACACTGGCAGGGAAGGGGTTAACTCTATTGGAGAAGGGGGGGTTAAGTGTGTCCCTAGGGGCGTGATTCTAACTGTGATTGGATGTGGCTTTTCATGTAACAGCAGAGATCTACGGTCCTACATAGCAGGACTGTATGATCTCTGCTGTTACACAGGGGAGAATGACAGGCGGCTTTGTTTACATTAGCCACCTGCCTTTCTCCCGGTGTAACCGACGATCGCGAGTGACCGGCGGACATCGGGTCCGCCGCTCACACGCGCGGGGGGGTCCGTGAGCGAGCGGGAACGCGCCTCCGGCGGCGCACGCTTGCTCCTTAGAGCCTCACAGGCTAGTGACATACCCCTACGTCACTTTGCCTGTGAGGGGCTGAATGCCGACGTAAATAGTCGTTAGGCAGTCGGCAAGTGGTTAAACTGAATGTTCAGTTCTGGCTTTACCCCTTATACTTCTGCAGTCATAAAGATTATAAAAATTCAAACTCCGGGCTGTTATACTTTTGTGTGACGATGTACCCAAATAACATTGATGTGCTTTTTTTCCCCCACAATTAGTTTTCTTTTGGTGGTATTTGATCACCTCTGTAATTTAAATTTTTTGCGCTATAAACAAAAAAAGAGCGACAATTCTGAAAAAAAAAAAAGAAAACTATATTTTTTACATTCTGCTATAAAACATTCCCAATACAAAAAAAATGTAAAAATCCCCTTTTTCTTTTATCATTTTATGCCCATATGTCATCTGCTTCATATTTTTGGTAAAAAAAAAAAAAAATCCCAATACGAGTATATTGATTGGCTTGCACAAAAGTTATTGTGTCTACAAACCAGGGCAAGATTTATGTCATTTTTATTATTTTTTTTTTTTTTTTGCTAGTAATGGCTGCGTTCAGCGATTTGTAGCAGAACTGCGACATTGCGGCAGACAGATCGGACCCCTAACTGACATTTTTTACACTTTTGGGGGGACCTGTGACATTACTACAGTAATCAGTGCTAAAAATTTGTACTGTTACTGTACTAATGACACTGGCAGGGAAGGGGTTAACACCAGGGGAGATCAGAGGGTTAAATGTGTCCCTAGGGGGTGCTTTCTAACTGTGTGTGGGATGGGCTTGCTGAATAACCACAGAGACCTGTGTTCCTAAATAAGAGGAACACAGGATCCCTGTGTTCATTATTGACAGAACAGCGGTCTGCTGTGTTTACAACGGCAGACCGCCGCTCTGTCTCCATGGGGAACGATCGCGGGTGCCTAGTGGACATCGCAGCCACCGGACCCACTGCTTGGCTCCCTCTGTAGTCAACTGGCGTGTGCGCGCCCCCACTAGCGGTCCCGCAAAACGACGTACAGCTATGTCATTTCGCGGGACAGGGCCAACCTGCCGCAAGTGATTAAATAGCCTCTCCCATAATCGCCCTTAGCAGCTTGTGAGAGACTCAGGAGTCCAGTTATGGCTGAACACAGGACTACAAATCCCACAGTCCTCTGCTTCTTGGCTCAGAAATGTGATGCAAACAATCTAAGTGCAGAACTAGAGGGAAACAGGAGCAGACTGCAGCAATGAGGTCATGTCCACTGTATTCATACTATGATAGCTGGCACCTGACTACATTTATATGGCCATGTCCATATTTGGTCACTGACATCACAGGGTGACCACACCCCTTTGTTTACTTTATCAGTGGGGATTACCAGAGACGTCACGCGACACGCAGAAAGCGTCTGGATCAGTCAGGTGTGAGTTTATGCGGGTTGGCAGCTGTCATACATTGTGATTGACGTGGACCTACATTCTTAGACGACATGATTGATAATAGTTATACATTGAGGGACAATTAAAAAAAAAAAAACATTAAAAGGTGTGTGTTCCTTAAGCCGGCCATAGACGAATCAAAATAATTTCTATTATTATTATTTTTTTATTTATGTTGGTTGAACTGGATGGACAAGTGTCTTTTTCAACCAGATTATCTATGTAACTATGAAATTCAGCCAGTTCAGCAGGTACCAGTCGAATTTCGATTCATCCATGGGCAAGCTGGTTATACTGAGGTTGATCTATCTATCGATCGACTTCAGCACAACCAGCCTGTCAGTTTTATTTTAGTGCGATCACTGCTGATGGCTATAGCCCGTTGTTGAATGATCATAGAGTGCCTGTGATCCTTCTATATAGGATCACAGGTCTCTATGGTCATTCCACAAGCCACGCCCCCCCCCCCCCCCCCCCCGCAGTTGTTCCCCGCTGAGAGAGAGAAGAACGGTCAGCTGTTGTATGTAAACACAGCCAACCGTTCTTCTCCCTGGAATGATCACAGAACCTTTTAGATAGGATCACAGGTCTCTATGGTCATTCCACAAGCCACGCCCCTAGGTACACATTTAACCCCTTGATCACCCACACTGTTAACCCCTTCCCTGCCAGTGTCATTATTATAGTAACAGTGCATATTTTTAGCACAGATTACTGTAGTAATGTCACTGGTCCCCCTAAAAATTTAAAAAATGTCAGTTAGGGGTCTGATCTGTCCGACGCAATGTCGCAGTCCCGCAAAAAAAATTGCATCGCCGCCATTACTAGTTAAAAAAAAAACAATAAAAATTACATAAATCTTTCCTGTAGTTGGTAAACGCAATAACTTTTGAGCAAACCAATCAAAATACGCTTATTGCAATTTTTTTACCAAAAATATGTAGCAATAAACAAATTGGCCTAAAATGTTAGAAAATTTAGATTTTTACTTTTTTCTTTTTTTTTTTTTTTTTGAAAATTTCATATAAAAAAAATGTGAAAAATATTGTTATTTTTTCAAAATTGTCGGCCTTTTTTTGTTTATAGCGCAAAAAATAAAAATCGCACAGGTGATCAAATACCACCAAAAGAAAGCTCTGTTTGTGGGAAAAAAGGACATCAATTTCATTTGGGTACAGCGTCGCACGACCGCGCAATTGTCCGTTAAATTCACGCAGTGCCAAATCGCAAAATAGGGCCTGGTCATTGAGCAGCCAAATCCTACGGGGCTTAAGTGGTTAAGTGATGTTAAACACACACTATTTAATTGACATTTTCCCATCTCTTTCTGTATGTGGATGATGGCACTGTAATTATTTTAATAAGAAAAACATCTAAGTACCCTTTTCCTAATACAGCAGTCACATGACCCAACTCTCTCCTAGCCTGTCTAGACCCGGGCAGAGCCGCGGAAAGCGGCAGGAGGGGGGCGTCTCCTCCCACTCACTGGGGTAACAACCGAGCAGCTCCTGAGCCGCATCAGTTGTTACCACCTGAAAGCCGACTCTAAATAATGGTACCAGGATGATGCCTCTAGCTGTAGGCATCACCCACTTATTGCAGCTGACATAGAGCTACATCGATTTGCAGTAAGTGGTTAAAGATTGTCATACAAATCTTTATTATTTTTTGGCAATATAATGGTGTAGTCGGATTTCCACCAGTCACAATCTGTGTCACGCCCCTCCAGCCTGTGTCTTAGAATAAAAAGCAAGGTGAAGCCTCCATCAATCTACATATAGTATCCTGCCCCCATTGTGTTTAGCTGGTTAGTGGGCATGAAGGTAAAGGGAGGGAGTGGGCTGTCATTTACCACTGTGTATAATACGCCCATATGTGTGACTCTATAGTCACATTGGCTGCTCTGATGTCATAGGGAGGAAATTCTCAGCATAGAAGCTCACTGAAAACTGAGCATGCGCAGAGTTGCCACCGCAGGTGCAAAATCTGAAATTGGTAATGTTCCGCACTACAGTGTGAACAAAATGGCTGCAGCAAACCTCACATATCCCACCTAGTGGGGTATGGAAATGAAAATAAAGAAGAGGTATAGGTGGCTCTACCTGTATAATTTGTGCAATCCCTATGAAAATAAAACAGAAACAAGTAAAAAAAGTTATATAAGGGATAAACTAAATGTAAAAATGTGTATGTGTGGTCCTATTGCACAAACCCCACATGAAAACACTGATAAAGTGCAAACATGAAAAATGCTTATATGCTATAATAGTGATCCACACTTATAAATTACTAGACACACTCTGTAATAATAAATACAGTGCTACAGGAAAGTGCTCTCCATGCAGAAATGTGCAAAAAAAAGTGCAATGTTCAAATGAGTCCATAAAACAATCCAATAGGTAAAAAAACTCATAAAAAATGATAAAATTATATGGTGCGAAAAATATATTCTCCATGGTGCGAAAAATATATTCTCCAAGGTGCAGCATCAGTCTCTTGGTGATAAAAACAGGAGGTGAATCCCCTCGTTCTCCCCCCTCAGCTCCACACTCACCAGAGGACTGAACCCCTGCAGGGGTCAGATGCACTAACACACCTACAGTGGTACAAGGAATACAAGCAGTCTGCAAAGTACACTATGTCCTGAACGCTGTGCGTTCCATGGATCAGAAACTCAGAAACGTAAGTGACCAAGTGTACTTTGCAGACCGCTTATATTCCTTGAACTGCTGTAAATGTGTTTTCTGGTTTTAAAATAAATGCATTTGTTACGGACTCACATGATGAGTTGCCTCTCTTGTCCATATACACTGTGAGGGGAATTCCCATTGAACAGACCCGGTGAGACGGAGGAGGAGATACAGGATCGTGTATTATACCATTTGTTGGGCAGGGGTTCAGTCCTCTGGTGAGTGTGGAGCTGAGGGGGGAGCACGAGGGGATTCACCTCCTGTTTTTATCACCAAGAGACTGATGCTGCACCTTGGAGAACATATTTTTTGCACCATAGCACGTTACCAATTTTTATGAATTTTTTTACTTATTAGATTGTTTTATGGACTCATTTGAACATTGCACTTTTTTTGGCACATTTCTGCATGGAGAGCACTCTTCTGTAGCACTGTATTTATTATTACAGAGTGTGTCTAGTAATTTATAAGTGTGGATCACTATTATAGTATTTAAGCTTTTTTTATGTTTGTACCTTATCATTGTTTTCATATGGGGTTTGTGCAATAGGACCACACATACACATTTTTACATTTAGTTTATCCCTTGTATAACTTTTTTTCACTAGTGTCTGATTTTTTTTTTTAAGGATTGCACATATTATACAGAAAACGCCACCTATACCTCCTCTTTATATACAGGTGCAAAATGCTCAGGGGCGTAACTACAGGGGTTGGAATTGCAACCGGGCCCCATGCTCCAGGGGGCCTATGCGGCCCCCCTGTAACCTGGATAGGAGGGGCGGCGGGGGCAGCATGTAGAGAAATCACTGTCCTCCTTTTACCTCCTGTAGCTGCAAGAGGAAAATGGAGGAGATTGGTTCCTCTGTATGATGCCCCTGCCACTCCTCCTATCCAGTTCACTTGTGTTCTTCTGTCTCTGGGCCCCTGTGTGCTCCCCTGCCCCCCCCCCCCCCCCCCACACACTGTGCTTCCTCTCCTGCTGGCTGCTGCAGGGGATGTGACACAATAGAGAACCAGGAAGGGGTCGGTAAATATGTAATTTACCAGCTCCTTCTTTTTCTAAATGGACAGAGTCATAGTCAGTGACACTGTAAAAAAAAATTAAATAAAATGATAACAAATAATACAATTAAAATACCAAAAAATAAAAACTACTGACACCATTGGGTGAACTTCCAGGATCGCAAAGGTCACACTTGCGGCCCGGCCCTGGCATTTCACCACCGTGGGGAGGCCCCTAGATGGCAGTAAGGGGGCCCACTCTTGTGAAAGGGCCCCACAACAAGAGTAAAGGGCCCCAGGATCAGTGGGAAGAGCCCCAGGCTTGATGGTCAGGGGCCCGGGGGGGGGGGGGGGCCTTCATGGTTTTTTGCACTGGGGCCCTGAAGGTTCTAGTTACGCCTCTGGCAAAATCCCTAGCTGAACTGGGGACTTGGACAGAAGGGGGAGATAGAGAGCAGCGGGATCAACCAGGTTTTTTGCAGAATACTGAAAATGAATCTCATAGTGACTGAGTGAGTATGAAGAGCATGTGATACACCATTTATTATAATTATAGTTTATGATGTGGGTTTAGTGAGACGTTAAGTAAATGAGACACAGATACTGTATGTTGTCATTATCATAAGCCTATTGGTCTTTTTAATGTGTCAATTTTCAAATACGCTATAGCTAAGGTATGATGATGTTTAAAACAGTTTGATGTCTGTATTATAGCTTCTGTATTTGTGTCATTCTTCCAGGTGTTCCTAATTCAGAAAAATGCCATGGCCTCAGCACTGCTATCATACCCAACTTCTGAAGTCCCCACTAATCAGCCTCCCCCTTATACTGCCCAATAAGGGAAGAAGAAGAAGCCACAAAGACAGAATACAATAGAATTGAATACAATGAAAGATAACACAGGAAAAAGTAATCAAGCCTGTTTTAACACAATGCTTAATAAATGCTTATGAGTCACAATGTTAATAATGACACAATATCACCTTCATACCAGATAAAACGACTGGATTGAATTAGTTGGTATTGGCTGGGGGAAAGGGGTCAATGTCATTGCTTTCAGTGCAAACTATGATAATGTCCAGCATTTTAGAATAGAGTTACAGTTTATTTAGGGGTACATTCACACTGGCCATTGTGTTACAAAGCACCGGCTGGTGTGTGGTGGAAATACGCCAAAGTGCCAATCACAGTACAGCGCACTGTTCACTTTTTCTTTGTATATAAAATCCATGGAAATGTCACTCACAAGGTGCCATTTCACAAAGTTCTATTGGCCGCCATGCAGTGCGAGGAGGTGGTTTGTCTTGATGATCTGGAAAAAAGTATGGCTTGCTATACTTTTCTTAAGTGCACACCACTGCAATGTGGTGGTATGAACCAGCCAGGTAGGGAACACCGAATCTTTTGATGACACTGCAATAGAATAACCACTCAATGCAGTCCTACAAAACTTGGTGTGAATTTAGCCTGAACCCAAGTGCAAAAATGTAATATATTGCAGCAAACCAGTTTGACTGCATTTGTTTTCTCTCTGTCCTTTATTTTTACCTGGTGTTTCTGCCAGAAACACATTTTCTGTCCTTGGGTGACAACTAGGTATGGATCCAAACGTGGTTCAAACCCAATTTTCTCCAATATGTGGGAAGCTGCCACATGATTGCCTGTCAGCTTGCCCAATGAGTTGCGTGATGGAGATGCCCCATAGTTGCACGTAACAAAGGGGAGGGAACACTCATGACATCATTGACGTATGAGCCATCTGGGGATTTGAATGCCCATTTCTTCTCCTTTCCTTATTGCTTCCAGGATGGATCAAAGCAATTTTGATTAGACCGGGTTCACACATATGCAGCTGTGAGTTCGTGCCTGGGGTACAGTGCGTCCCTGTTCACCGGTCCAGGTGCGAATTAGGTCTGAATTTTTGCCTGAATTCACACCTGAATCGGAGCTAAAGACGCACAGGACCATTTTTGAATGCAGACCGCAGCCGTCCCGGACCTGTGTAAACCAGCTTCTTTAAAAGCCGGTCACGCTCGCCTGCCATGCGAATTGGATGCAGGGAAACCCACATTCAGTTTGCATACATGTGAACCCAGCTTAAGTCAAAATGATCACGTCCCTGGTGACAACAGGAAAATGGTCATGTCCCTGGTGACAACGGGAAAATGATCACGTCCCTGGTGACAACAGGAAGCCCTAAAATAAAAAAGGGAAGAAGAGCGGGGCTTTCAAATCCCTGGACCACTGTACCAGTTGTTTTGGCAGGTACAGCCAATCACCCACGGAGTTGAGTGCACCGGAGACCAGTGAGTTTGGAAAGTTTAGGGCAGGGCTTGACAAATTTTCCTGAAATCTAGGAGCCAGCTAAAAAAGTTAGGAGCCAGTTTTTTTTTTTTTTTAAACTAACAACCAAGCTTTATTTAATAAAACGGATACTAAATTTACACATAAATACGACTAGAACCCCACTCTCCTCTAGCACAATTGGATGAAAACAGACTGTCTGTCTCTTTCCATCCGATGCCATCTGATCCGATCCATCCGTCTGCTTTTGGTGGACAGGATCAGATGGCGGCAGATTACTGCTCCATAGAGGAGAATCAAGGGTCCGATCAGGTCTGCCTGAAAAACTGACAGGCGGACCTGATCAGACAGCCTGTGTGAAAGGGGCCTTCGGCTGTGGCATGGCGACGAGAAAAAAAAAAAAAGGAGATATATATATATATATATATATATATAGAGAGAGAGATATATAGATATATAGATATATATTTATATAGATATATATTTATATAGATATATATTTATATAGATATATATATATTTTTTTTTTAATAATTGGAAAAAAAAGAATTTTTTATTTTTTTAATAATTAAAAAAAAAAGAAAAAAATATATTTTTTTTTTTTACATTTAAAAAATAAATTAAATAATAATAACCACACTCCCTGTCAAAGGTAACTAACTGGACAGGGAGATGGTAATGAATGAATTGAGAACAAAAAGGCAGTGGAAACAGTCATTACTCCCGGCCTCCACAAGAGGGCGCCAGTTCCCCATTGGAAGCCTGTCATCTCAAGTAGGCCGAAAAGCCGGGGCCTCGATTTTCGGACGGCCCGGAAGTCCGTGCACTCCGTGCGCGGAAGTCCGGGCAAAAATGACAGGACACCTTCTGCAGGGCACCCCCAGGCGCCAGGTCGCTAATTCTAGTCGCAAATGCGACCTGGCGCCCGGGGATTGTCGAGCCCTGGTTTAGGGTGTTAATTCACCTTTTTATTTTTTGTACAAACGTGAATTGACACTGTATCAAACTCACTCAGGACAGGGGCTTTTGGAGGGGACTGCAGGCTAGCCTCTTGCCTACTGACTATGGGCCCTGGCTTGTGAGGGAACATTGCTCTTTGTGGGGTGTATGCTGGGGGGACCCTTGGAGTAAAGTTACTTTTGATTCAAGTCCACATCTCCTCAGGACACACAGACTCTGCGACTCTAGTCTTAGGATCCATGTTAACGGCCTATCTGTCAATTGCCAATAGGGGACTGCTGAGTCAGACTCATGGCAGATGCTAATGTCATCAGCTCAACCACCTGTCTTCCACACCCATAGTATAAGGAGCAAGTTGCCAACTGCACCGCACTGTCTCCAACATTCTGGTTGTGTGGCCGGGAATATTCAAGATAATTTAAAAGGGGTTAGGTAACTCCTATGTAAGGTTTTCAGATAATTGTCCCAGTGGTTGACACACTTGGATTTAAATGTGAAGGCAATAGCCTTACGCCATTCCTCACCATCAAAAGTTTTGTTTAGATCCAACTCCCAAGCTAGCATTGAGGAGGATTTAATAAAGTCTTTCCCACCATGTATATGGGCAAAAATCTAGAAATGTTCTTTTTTTTTTAAAAGGACGTTCTGTAAGTACCGTATATTCCATATAGTGTTGTCGACTAATGTTTTTCTGTACGCAATTTCATATGCATAGGATAATGTAATCAGGCACCTGACCTGGTGGTGTATATATTCGGTGTGAGTTTGTTCAATTAAAGTTCCAGATATTATACAAGCTATTATTGGCTAGTTTTGTATGGGGGGCGGCTAGAATATCTGATATCTCTGTTCAAAACTGAAGGAAGCGGTATTCTGACGGAAGCACACAAGCACATTGTGGGGTCGCGGTTCCATTACAGACACTTTAAATTGTTTGTAAACCCTAACAATGAAATTCTCTTAGTGGTTTATTTATTAGAGTTTCGCAAAACTTCACAGGACTTTCACCCAAGAGAGATATGGTTTTTCTAATTAAACCTGATGTGAAAAATGGGTGAATCTTGGGTGAAAATAATATAACCTCTACAACCACACTATCCAACAAATCAACAATTTTTATAAACCCTTAACAATATATTTATTTACAGCTGCTTTTCATATTGTATTTCCTTGTACAAAATTATTGCTAACGTTCAAAAAGGTGCTAAAAATATGCAATGGGGTTTATTTACTAAAACTGGGGGGTGCAAAATCTGGTGCAGCATGGTAGCCAATCAGCTTCTAACTTCAGCTTGTTCAATTAAGCTTTGATAAAAAATAAAAAAAACTGGAAGCTAATAGGTTTCTGTGCAGAGATGCACCAGATTTAGCATTCTCCAGCAGAGGTGCACCAGTTTTAGCATTCTCCTGTTTTGGTAAATTAATGGCATAGAGTTTTTTTTATCAGGCCCATGCTGATAAAAAGTGATTCCTCCACAAATAAAAAGTGTTTGAGTTGAGTTGAATTGTTACTGAGATATCTGTTTTATGCCTATGACATGACGTGTGACCTGTATCAGTTTGAAATGTTTAGAGCAATGGTGAGTCAATGGCTGATTTTGGACATGCTGTAAATATCAGATGCACTATATTCTTGTACTGCAAAAAAATGTGATTTTTTAAATAAAGTTAATTCTTGATTAAAAATTATTTTTTTTTTTTGGGAAAGACATCAATTCACTTTCTGGCCTGGAGACACAACAAGAAGTCAGAGGAAATTTCTTCAAAATAAAGGAAAAACTTCACATTGAACAATCAGGTGTCCCAATTTGAAGATTTACCCTCACCTTCTGTTATGGCCCGTATACACGATCAGAAAATTGTACGAAAAATACCGCTTTCTATTCATCGTACAATAATCTGATCGTTGGTACACAGCTTTCGAGAGTCGATCACAACAGTTCATCCGGAATTATCCGAAGGGACATGCACCGAAACTTTTCTTGTACAATACCAGATCATACGATTTTTGTTTAATCAGTACAGTTGTCGTCCGAAAATACATCACTTTCAAATTTTTATTCTGTCGTACAAGATTTTTCGTAACTTTAGTAACCTCTTTAATTTTTGATATGAGACTAGTATGCAAAAAAAAAAAAAAAAAAAAAGATCATGCGGGCGATAATCTTATTGTGTACCAGGCATTATGGTGGCAGCTGGGCAATGTTAGATTTCTCATTATTTTCTGCCCTTTTGACAGTGGTCATTAGGAAAACAGGAAATAAATCCCCCATTGGCTAAACAGACAACATATTAGGAGCACCAGACCAAATATTGAAAGGATCCAAATAGCCTAAATACTGTAATTATTCATATGTTTACATAAAACTTCCATTGCGTTTTGGGGGCTTAAGACACTTGTACCTATTCAGAGTTTGAATATTGCATGTGGTTAAAGGAGTCAAAGAGGATTTCCAGGATACGTTAATTAGACAGTGATGTATAAGATACAAGGGCTGTACCGGAATTAAAAAGGGGACATGTTTTTTATTAACATACTGTACATACAGCAGGTCATTCAAATTTCACACGTTGGTAGAGTAACCCTTTCTCCATAGTAACTTTTTTCTTTTTCATTGCAGATAAATAATGGATTCCAAGCAGAGGCAATGACATGCTGTCACTGAGTTCTTGACGAAGGAGAGGTGCAGACTGTCCAACATCCACAGAAGGCTACAGAATGTTTATGGAGATGACATCATTGACATAAGCAATGTCTTGTCATTGGGGACTGTTGTCAATGGTGTCATCTCTGTTAACATTCAGACTGGCCTACCGAGATACCGGGAAATTTCCCTGGGGCTGCCTGAACATCACTGGCACCTGTAAAAAAAAAAATGGCTGCGGCCGGCCCAACATGTACACTGTGCATCCAGCGCTGCGGCCATTCTCGGGCAGAGGGCACATGCGCAGTGACGTAAAGGCGCCGGGCGGTGCCATTTTTAAATTTACGGCACCTCACCGATGGGTAAGACCACTCCGCAGCCCTGCATCTCCTTAGGAGATTCACTTGTACCATGCCCGCAGCCCCTGCATCTCCTGCACCATGCCCGCAGCCCCTGCACCATGCCCACAGCCCCGCATCTCCTGCACCATGCCCACAGCCCCGCATCTCCTGCACCATGCCCTCAGCCCCGCATCTCCTGCACCATGCCCACAGCCTCTGCATCTCCTGTACCATGTCCGCAGCCCCCCATCTCCTGCACTATGCCCGCAGCCCCGCATCTCCTGCACTATGCCCGCAGCCCAACATCTCCTGCACTATGCCCGCAGCCCCACATCTCCTGTACCATGCCCGCAGCCTCTGTATCTCCTGTACCTTATCCGCAGCCTCTGCATGTCCTGTACCATGCCCGCAGCCTCTGCATGTCCTGTACCATGCCCGCAGCCTCTGCTTCTCCTGCCTCAGCCTCTGCATCTCCTGCCCCATGTCCGCAGCCCCTGCATCATCTGTACCATGCACACAGCCCCTGCATCATCTGTACCATGCACACAGCCCCTGCATCTCCTGTACCATGTCTGCATCCTCGGCATCTTCTGTACTGTGCCGCAGCCTCTGCATCTTCTGTACCATGTCCACAGCCCTTGCATCTCCTGTACCATGCCTGCAGCCCCTGCATCTCCTGTACCATGTCCAGAGCCCCTGCATCTCCTGTACCATGCCCACAGCCCCTGCATCTCCTGTACCATGCTCGCAACCTGACATCTCTGTACCATGCCCGCAGCCCCTGCATCTCCTGTACTATGCCCCCAGCCTCTGACATATCCTCCTGTACAATGCTCGCAGCCTCTGACATATCCTCCTGTACAATGCTCGCAGCCTCTGACATCTCCTGTGCCATGTCCACACAGCCTATGACCACCTCCTGTACCATGTATGGCACTTTTTCCACTTTGAACCGGAGTTAATATATATAAAGCCCTATATGCTTTCATATCTGTCTTATCTATAATACACTCCTCAGATGTGCTTAAAAATGCATGGTTTTCCTTTTTATGAACAAGAATATAATGACATGCTGTTGAGCTGGTATAATAATGCTATGGGGCTGGTATGAAAATATTTCCAGGGCTGAATTTTATTCCCAGTCCGGCCCTGTCTGTAGCCTTCTGTGGATGTCAGACAGCCTGCATCCCTCCTTCATCAAGAACTCAATGACTGCACCTTGTTTCTGCTTGGAATCCAAACACAAAATCTTATGCCTTATTTTATACCAGCCTATCTGGCCTACTTTATACGTGTTACCGAGCATGCCTCCAGGAGGGCACTATGCCACATATCTGGTGTCCAAAGGTAAACGGATTATGGATCTGGGTCAACAATCTCCTACATACATTACTTTACTCTAACATTCAGGAAAAACCATTGCAAAGCTTTTCTTCATAAAACCTTTGACTCACTTCTTCATACTGAACAGTTGCTGGTCACTCATTTCTTTATATATTCCACAAGTACTTTATTTGAATAAAAAAAAAGTGCGAATACAGTACATGGGCCCAAAGGCCTGAGAATGAATACAAGTGCAGTAACAACAGTCAACTGTATTGTCCATTTTTAAGAACAAAGTGCAGCAACATGAAGGCAAATAAAGTCCATCGTATTGCAAAGACTTCAAAAAGAAAATGGGTGCTTCATCTCTATGGCCAGGGATTCATAGGCACTCATATCTTTATGATCCAATAATTGTTATTGAATTTTTACAAAGAAAGAAAATAAAATACACCAGACACAACTGGACATCGCATTTGACAATGTGTCACACCATTGGATTACATAATGAGCACACCGCTCTCAGGTAAGGAAAATAAGGCATACATAATACAATATATACTATATTGTAAAAAAGTATTTACATGCTGATGAACTTTATTAGCATCCCAGTCTTAGTCCATAGGGTTCGATATTGAGTTAGCCCACCCTTTGCAGCTGTAACAGCTTCAACTCTTCTGGGAAGGCTGTCCACAAGGTTTAGGAGTGTGTCTATGGGAACGTTTGACCATTCTTCCAGAAGCGCATTTGTGTGGTCAGGCACTTATGATGGACGAGAAGGCCTGGCTCGGACTAATTCATCCCAAAGGTGTGCTATCAGGTTGAGGTTAGGACTCTGTGCAGGCCAGTCAAGTTCCTCCACCCCAAACTCGCTCATCCATGTCTTTATGGACCTTGCTTTGTGCACCTCAACTCGATAGAGCGCAGACTGTGAGCCAGGCCTTCTTTCCACCATCAGTGCCTGACCTCACAAATGTGCTTCTGAAAGAATGGTCAAACATTCCCATAGACACTCCTAAACCTTATGGGCAGCCTTCCCAAAAGGGTTGAATAGGTTATAGCGTCAAAGGATGGGCCAATACTGACTCCTACGGACTAAGGCTGGGATGCCATGAAAGTTCATGTGCGTGTATAGGCAGGTGTCACAATACTTTTGACAATATAGTGTATTAAGAACCAAGCCCACTCATAATCTCTCTCAACTGGACAGAGGGGCTTTCAAAAGAGAAAAACATCCAAGAACAGACATTCCCCATTACTAGGGAAAACAAAGACTGAAACAGAAGAGAAGGAAAAGAAGAAGAAGAAAAGAAAGGAGAAACAACAAGGAAAGCATGCCATGTACACCACAACACCATTTTTTTTGGTAGTATTTGATCACCAGTGCGATTTTTACTTTTTGCGCTATAAAAAAAAAGAGCGTTTATTTTGAAAAAATAACTATTTTTAACTTTTTTATGTGAAATCCCCCCCCCCCCCCCATAAAAAAATGTAAAAATCAAATTTTTTAAAAAATTTTGGCCAATTTGTTTTCTGCTACCTATGTTTGGTAAAAAAAAATTAGCAAAAAGCATATTTTGATTGGTTTGCGCAAAAGTTATTGCGTTTACTAACTAAGGGAAAGATTTCTGTCATTTTTGGTGTTTTTTTTTTTAACACGTAATGGCGGCAATCTGCGATTTTTTTTGCGGGACTGCGACATTGCGGCGGACAGATCGGACCCTTGACTGACATTTTTGGGGGTACCAGTGACATTACTGCAGTAATCAGTGCTATATATATATGCACTGTTACTGTAAAAAATGACACTGGCAGGGAAGGGGTTAATTTTATTGGAGAGGGAGGGGTTAATGTATGCCTGGTGCTTACTAACGTGTGGGGGGGGGGGGTGACTGAGTGACACAAGGACAGATCAGTTGTTCAGCTATGCTGAACACTGTGATCTGTCCCTGCCTGTCACTTAGGAGATCCGCCCGCTCTGTTTACACAAGCGGGCGGATCTCCTCACTCGATTCTCCGACGATCGGGGAAGAGCGGCGGCGACCGCTCCTCCCCTGGCCCGACTCCCGCTGTGACTGAAAACAGCGGGAGCGCGCCTCCGGCGGCGCACGAGCGCCGCCTACAGGGGGAGGAGTCCAGCGACGTAGGTCTACGTCACTGGACGATAACGAGCCACATTGCTGCAGTAGCAGCAATGTGAGCAGTGGGAAAGTGGTTAAATCAAACATAGATTTGGGCTCAACTCAAGTAGACCATAAAAAAATTAAAGGATTTCAGAAGAGGTAATAGGTGCATTCAGTTTGGCTTACACGGTGGGGTCTACTCTGGGAAGTTGTATGCATCTAGAAATGCAGAGATAGCAGCATCCGTAGGCTGGGCAGTGGTAGGATAATCCTTTAATTTGTATAATGTGGAGTAGTACTTCTGGAAAGCATTAGCAATATCAGTTGGATGGGAGACTTGTGAATTCCTTACCAAATCCACTACAAAGGGAAGCCAGGACTTTGGATGCCTTGTCCTCAGCATGCTGGCCAAGAGTTTGCTTGCTCTGTTACCTTGGGCATAAAATGTAGCTTTTGCAGTCTTTAATGCTTTCTCCTGTTCATTCAACAGAAGTAGCAGGAGTTGTTGCCTACACCACAAAAGATTTTCAGTAAGGGTAGAAGTGGGTGAAGTTTTAGATTGTACTGTACCTCTAAGGATTTAATTTGTGACAGCAATGAGTCGACACCTTGCATCCTCCTCCTCTCTCCTGCCGCTAACTGTAGCAACACGCCTCTACTGTACGCTTTATGAGCACACCAGACATTGAAAACAATAGTGTCCACACTGGTTAGAAAATTCTTGCAAGAACGGTTCCAGTTGATCTCAAGTTTAATTGTTTCCTTTGTTTCACGGATAAGAAGTATGTGCTATTGCGCCAAAGAATAGAAGGAGACACGTTGAGATCTTCTTTGAAGTCTCCGCTACACAAATAGACGCCCACGTTGCAACCGCCGGACCTTTTTGAATAGAGTGTTAAGGAATTTCTGTTGACCCATATTAGGCGCATAGAGATTAACTGTGGTAAATGTAGTATTGTTCAGATCACATACTAATACAAGAAATCTTCTTGTGCAGGGGTGTCAAACTCAGTTTCTTCTCGGGCCGCATCAGCATTATGATTGCCCCCAAAGGGCTGGTTGAATCTGTAAGATTAGATGTCCAGAGCACCCCATCCCCTCTTACATCAGATGTCAAGAGCCCCCCCCACCATCAGAATTTAAGAGTTCCCCACCCTCCCTTACCTTGTGCTGCTGCTGGGAAGAAGCTGGGGAGTTGCTGGGAAGAAGAAAGTGCAGGGTCTAGAGGAGGACCAAAGGAGGGTTAGAACTCTCCTGTAGCTGCAGGAGAGGTGCGAGGGCCACATAAAATAGCCTGGAAGGGTGGATTCAGCCCACGGGCCTTGTGTTTGACACCTCTATATGTAATCCTTGTGCATACATTCAGGCTGGGTTCACACTGATGTGATGCGAGAACCACCACAATTTCTGTGTGGGTTCCTGCATTGCATCTGACTCACAGGCACTTCACACTGCTCTCTGCTAACCACTGCGGGTGTCAATGTAATCTTAATGACACCCCAAATCAGTTTGTAGAATGCAGTGCGAACTGTGAAATTGGCCAGGGATCGGATTGCATGGGTCTGAACTCCATGCAATTCAATTGCAGTGCGGACCAAATAAAGGGTCCTCCACCATTTCAGTTCCAATGCAATGCAATTTCAGCTATACAAACTGGTGGTGGTGTAATGGTGTGGGGGATATTTTCCTGGCACACTTTGGGCCCCTTAGTACCAAAAAACTTTGTTTAAACACCACAGTCTACCTGAGTATTGTTGCTGACCATGTCCATCCCTTTATGACTACATTGTACCCATCTTCTGATGGCTCAGTGTACTCATCTTCTGATGGCTCCTTCCAGCAGGGTAAAGTACCATGTCACAAATCTCAAATCATCTCATTACTGGTTTCTTGAACATGACAATGAGGTCACTGTACTCCAATGTTCTCCACACTCACCAGATCTCAATCCAATAGAGCACCTTTGGGACGTGGTAGAACGGGAGATTGGCATCATGGATGAGCAGCCGACAAATCTGCAGCAACTGTGTGATGCTATCGTGTCACTATGGAGCAAAATCTTTGAGGAATCCTTCCAACACCTTGTTGAATCTATGCCAGAATTAAGGCAGTTCTGAAGGCAAAAGGGGGTCCAACCCGGTACTAGCAAGGTGTACCTAATAAAGTGGCCGGTGAGTGTAGTTCTTCTTTAACCTCCCTGGTGGTATGATTCTTTCCGATTTTAGGTGCTGATAGCGGTAGAATTATTTTGCTAGTAATTCTTAATGACGAGCAGCCCAAACCAATTATTTACATATGATTTTTTTTTTTACTGTGTGTTCTTCTTTATAACATCTCGGGTATGATAAAGTTTGAAACACAAAATCAAAAAATAATATAATAAATGACTATAAATCAGTTAAAGTATATATACTGTACATATATACGTTATATATATATATATATATATATATATATATATATATATATATATATATATAAAAATATATATACACATACATATATATATATATATATATATATATATATATATATATATTGTGAGGGATTAGCTCGGTGGCGGGTGTGGATGACCCCTTGGGGGGTGCGTTTTCCCAGAGAGGTAGCCGACAAGTGCTTGCAAACAAACAGTGTGGTTTATTAAATGGTGTTTTCTTCACCAGGCTGTATGCAGCAAAACATCCAAAATAAAATAAAACAGAAAATAAATCCTTGCCTCTGTGGGCGGCTACCTTCTCACAACTGGAACCTGCCTAAGTGTCTGTCTCCAACCTACCGTCGGGCAGACTTCCTTGTCCTACAGCGGACACTCAATAGTCCTTTTATAATAGCTTCACAGGGCAACACAGTCCTTTTGTTTCTTTCACATCAACAGTTCGTCTTCTCACCTTTGAGACGTATTCACCCTTGGTTACCGTCCCGGGCACACATCACTCCGGGGGGTCTTCTCCCAGGCCCACACATCCTGTCGGGAGGCACACGCTGACTGTCCTCCTGCTCCCAGCCCACATGGCTTCAGGATGCAGCTTCTGGAGGCAGCAAACAATAGGACTTTCTCTGAACAAATTATAGAGCCTTAACTCCCTCATTCTGAACAGGTGAAGGCCTTTCAACTTCCTGCTGGCTAGCTCTGTAGCCAACACCCTAAATTAATTAATGGACTTTCTAAATCAGGTGGAAATGTATCTCCTTCCTGTGACTACATTCCCAGATTTAGCTGACTTCCTGTCACAATATATACGTGTATATATATATATATATATATATATATATATATATATATATATATATATATATATATATATATATATATACTGTGTATATATGTACTGTGTATATATGTATACAGTACAGACCAAAAGTTTGGACCCACCTTCTCATTCCAAGAGTTTTCTTTATTTTCATGACTATGGAAATTGTAGAGTCACACTTCAAGAGGTAATCACCTGAAATGGTTTTCACTTCACAGGTGTGCCCTGTCAGATTTAATAAGTGTGATTTCTTGCCTTATAAATGGGGTTGGGACCATCAGTTGTGTTGTGCAGAAGTCAGGTGGATACACAGCTGATAGTCCTACTGAATAGACTGTTAGAATCAGGGCTGTCTTTAACCACTTGACGGCGGAGCGGTGTGACAAATGTTCTGGGCTGCCGTCATATGACGGCGGCCCATTCAGGCAGGGCAGGCGTGCGATCGTGTGCGCGCCGCCCTGCACTGTCGGTGGCGGCGTGTCCCCGGGACACAGCGCGTCACCGTCATGGGGGAAACAGCCAATGGGCATGGCTGTTTCCCACGTGATCGGCTGTGATCTAATCACACAGCCGATCACAATAGTAAAGCCCAGAAGATGACCGCGTATGCGCAATCGGGAGCGCGCAGCGCAGTCATGTCGGTGGCTCTGTGTTCCCTAGGAACCCAGCTAGTCACCGGCGGTAGTAAACAGCCACTGACAGTGACTGTTTACTATGTGATCGGCTGTGAATCCATTCACAGCCGATCACAAAATGTAAACACAGAGCAGTAACTCACTGTTACTAGCTCTTCTCCCCTCACACACAGTTTCCAGTGTGAGGAGAGCAGAGCCAGAAACAGTGAGTTACTGCTCTGTACACCTGTAAAAGTAAAAGCACACTAATAAAGGTCCCCACACAGTCCCCAGCCCCCCCCCCCCAATTACACCTTTCACCCAACAGTCTCCTCATCAGTGCCCAGAAATTGCCACCCATAAGGCTACGTTCACATCAGTGGCGGCCCGTGCATAGGGGGGGTGGGGTTTACGACCCAGAAAGGCGCCGATTGGCTGCCTTCTGGGGGCGTAACCTGGGCGCAGGAAAGAGTGCTTGGCCACCCCCACCTTCGTGATATCCTGCTTGTGATTGGTCCAGTCTACAGCCTGGACCAATCATCCAGGACATCGATCACTGACGTCGCAATGGGGGAGGTGCCGGTGCGTGCGTCAGTCACTCACCGTCACCGCCGCTAACTTCCCGCCGGTTCCCGCCGCAGAAGAGGATGAGGGAGAAGCCACTCACCTTCCCGCCGCCGCTCACCTTCCCGCCGCCGCAGAAGAGGACGAAGGATCGAGGAGGGGAGAAGCCGCCGCCGATAGCCAAGCCGCCGCCAGGTAAGTACATTGGGTTGAAGGGAGCACGCACACTGGTCTCTGCAATCATTGGGGTACAATGCTGTGGGCACTCTGCAATCATTGGGGTACAATGCTGTGGCATTCTGCAATCATTGGGGTACAATGCTGTGGGCACTCTGCAATCATTGGGGTACAATGCTGTGGCACTCTGCAATCATTGGGATACAATGCTGTGGGCACTCTGCAATCATTGGGGTACAATGCTGTGGCACTCTGCAATCATTGGGGTACAATGTTGTGGGCACTCTGCAATCATTGGGGTACAATGCTGTGGGCACTCTGCAATCATTGGGGTACAATGCTGTGGCACTCTGCAATCATTGGGGGACAATGCTGTGGCACTCTGCAATCATTGGGGTACAATGCTGTGGGCACTCTGCAGTGATTGGGTACAATGCTGTGGCGCTCTGTAGTGATTGGGGACAATGCTGTGGTGCTCTGCAGTGATTGGGGACAATGCTGTGGCGCTCTGCATTGAAAGGGGCTCGCGCGCTGAACTCTGCATTGATGGGGGCACGGAACAGTGTTCATTGCATTGAAGGGGGCACAGCACAGTTGCATTGAAGGGGGCATGCACGCTGAACTCTGCATTGTGGGGGCACAGCACAGTGTTCATTGCATTGAAGGGAATGATTGAAGATCGGAATATCCCCAGATCTCTATAAAGAGGACCTGGCACTGCTCCAGCTATCACAAGGGATATTGTTCATCCCTTCTGAGTAGCCATAAAAGTAAATAAAAAAATTGTAAAAAAAATTAAAATAAAAAAAAAATGGAAATCCCCCCTGTCCCCCCATGGTCATGCGCAAAGGCAAATGCATATGTAGGTCACACACACACATATATCAATGGCGTTCCCACCGCACATCACACATGAGTTATTGCCTCAAACGTTGTAGCAAGAATATTATATGCAATGATTATAGCGCTAAGTGTCCTGTGTAACACTAAACTGGTAAACTGTAAAGGCTTTTAAAGCATCGTCTATGGATAATTTATTGTGTCGTTCCATTTGTTTGCTCAATTTTAAAGCTTGACATGTTAGGTGTCTATTTACGTGGCTTAACATCATTTATATTTGACCAAACCATTAGGTCTTCTACTGTGTTTTTGTGCATTAAAACGCATTATTGGCCCCCCAAATAGATTAGCAATTGAAAAACAGCTGCGCAAATACCGTGTGATATAAAAAAACTGCAACACCCACAATTTAATCCTCTCATGCCCCTGCTTTAAAAAAAATGTTTTGGGGTTCTAAGTAATTTTCTAGCAAAAAATGCTGATTTTACATATTTGCATCTGCCACTTTATAACTTACTACATAGTTATTACTACACAGATGGTAGAATTGATACTCGTGCCATTCAAGATATTGGCAGAGGCTCTTTATATACTTGATTTTGTTTCTATATTTAGAGCAATTAAAGTATTGTGTTTACGCCTATGTGCCCGCCTTTATGGGTGATTACATTAACTTGGTACACACCCTCTATTTGTCTTGTAGCACCCTACAGGTAGGTGCTAGGTAAGTATATATTGGGCCTTGTCTGCCTAACAGCAGGGCTGTGATTTGTTAGGTAGGGTGTCAGGGCTTCCAGATGTGCCTGCTGAAGGGAAGGTATCCCCACTGGCTTCTGTGAGAGGCTTCTCATAGGGCAGTGTGGGAAGCCCAATCAGGGGACACATCCCAGCTTGTAACTACCCCAGAAGGCAGATTAGGCTGCAAATGATTCTGGGAGTGGGTATAAGTTTGGGGGAAGTGCATGACAGGGTGTCTTTGGGGGGAGCAGAGTCCCAGGAAGGAGAGTGCGGCTGTCTCTCCTCCTGTCTGAGGAAGGAGGATGTCGCGGGTTGTCGTCCGAGTATCCAGAGAGTGCTGAGTTGAGCTGAGGGGATCCGGTGTGCCGAGAACCTACGGAGAGAGAGAGGGGGGGGTCCAGTCCCAGGAAAGCCTACACAGGTTGTGAGTACTGCGGATTGTCCCTGGGGGTCTGCCTAGAGTCAGAGGGGACCACTCCGGGAGAGGTTCTGGGATCCAGTGTCAGCTAGCTGTAAAGGGGGTACCTAGGTAGAGGACCCTGAAGTTGCAAAGGGGGTGCATAGTCAGTGGACCCTGAAGAGTTCAAGGTCAAAGGGGGCACCTGCAGTTTGGGCCCTGAATTGTACAGAGTGTGCCAGTTACAGTGAAAGTTATACAGAGTTCTACAATATACTACCTCAAGCTGTGCCAGGCGGGGGAAAGTATTCAGTGACTTTTACTGCACAACAGTGTCAGGAGTTCTATGGTTCTCAGTCTTGGATCTACTGGACTATAAGTCGGGGATTCAACACTTCTTCTGCTATACAGAGTGTTCTCAGTGTCAGTGAGCGTTGGCTGGCGCCGGCTGGCGTCAAGGAAGCGCCAACGGGCATTTTCAGGATCAAAGTCCCAATTGTAATTAGTTTGAGCCTAAAGGAGTATCCCACTCATTCCCTTCTCCCATCCCCTTTAATTTATAATAAAAACCCAAAAACAAAGATGCTGGAGTTGTCGCTGCTTCAGTTGTCACACCCAGGGACTTAGCTCACATGGGCTGGAGAGGATTCCGGTACAAATGGCAGACCCACATCAGGCCACAGGCCTGGAAACCAAGTTGCTACGGTCTAAAGAGTGCTTATGTCCTTTTTCTTTTTTTACTAAATGCACCAGCATTCTCTTTGTATCTCCGGTAATGTACCTGTGGTGAAAAGTGCATTCTTTGTGATATACAGTTTCTCTATTGTTTTTTTTTTTCTTGTGTAAAATTTAGCGGCCTCTCGGCCCCTGGGCCTTAGCACAGAGAGGCCGCATATTTGTGTGAATTGCAGTCAATAGCGCTTTGCAGACAACGGATTTTTGGATGACATGACAGCCAACTACGGTGGTCATGTGATCTTAAGCTATGCCCCGCCTCTGGCCATCTTAACCCCTTCATTCCTAAGCCTTTTTCTGACACTTGTTGCTTACAAGTTAAAGCCAGTATCTTTTGCTAGAAAATTACCTAGAACCCCCAAACATTTTATATATATATTTCTCTATCATCCATTGACAGACGCAGCTCCATATAATTCTTCACCATTGGGTTATGCTATAATACATCATACTGTATATTTTCTTGAAAACTACACTCAAACTAATTTTAGTGCACAAAATTAGACCCAGTTTTTCTGGTAAAATATAAAAGATGGCGCTGTGTCCGGTAATACGCCACCAACACCAAGACTGAAAATTGCGCACTCCTGTGAAATGGCAACAACTGCGGTACCTGAGATTGTCCATTGGAAACACTTTAAAAGCCTTTATAGGTTATCCGTGGGCTCTGGCACTAGAATGTTTTCTCTCACTATGAGGTTTATAGCGATACCTTACATGTGTGATGCAATCATTCTTTACATATGCATGCCAGACCTAAGCACACAATTGCATTTGGCATGATCATGGGGGCAGGCGGGAGTCATTTAAATTGTTCATTTTTAATATTATTTTTTTTTATTTGCATTTTTTTTTTGTTACACTCTTTTAACCACTTCCTTACCGCTGGGTGTCATATGACATCCAGGGGTTTAGGTGGGGATATCTGAATGATGGGTGCAGATGCAGGCATCATTCAGATAATATTTTTTTCAGCCTGCGATTCCCTTCACCATAAGAGCAATCATAGTGGCTGTTCAGTCGTTTGATTGTTCTTATAGGTGGTGGGAGAGGACATCTGCCCCTCCCGCCACCCTCCTGTGCTTCTACTGACTCTCCCGTGCGATCGGCGTGCCGGGGAAAGGAATCGTCCGCCGGCGGAAGTACACCATAGAGACTGCTGAGGACCAGATGGTCCCCTGCAGTCTCTTTGACTCTCGAAGGCCAGGGTGTGAGGTGATGACGTCACGCCTGGCCTGGCAGTTGTTAATACTGCTGTGACCTCGGCTGGATACTTAAGATCGTTTTTTTAATTTTTTTTTATTTCAGGCTTTCCAGCCTGTAGGAGAGATCTGAGGTCTTATTGACCCCAGATCTCTCCATAAAGAGAACCTGTCATGCACTATTTCTATTACAAGAGATGTTTACAGTCCTTGTAATAGGAATAAAAGTGATAAAATAAATAAATAACTAAATAAAATATAAAAAAAAAAAAAAAAAATTAAAGTGCCCTTATCCCCGCCTGCTCACATGCAGAAGAGAACGCATGCGTTCGTCATGGCCACATATGTAATATGTAAATGGAGTTCAATCCATACATGTGAGGTATCGCCACAAACGTTAGAGTGAGAGCAACAATTCTAGCACAAGACCTCCCCTGTAACTCTAAACTGGTAACCTGTAAACTTTTTTAAAGCATTGCCTATAGAGATTTTTAGGTACCAAGGTTTGGCGTCATTCCACGAGTGTGCGCAATTTTAAAGCCTGACATGTTAGGTATCTATTTACTCGACATAACATAATCTTTCACATTATACAACAAAATTGGGCTAACTGTAGTGTTTTTTTTTATTTTTTTATTTATGAAAGTTATTTTTTTCCCATAAAAGCGCATCTGAAAAATTTCTGCGCAAATACCGTGTGATATATATAATATTTGCGGGTTACGAGTAATTTTCTAGCAAAAAAATGATGAATTTTACATGTAGGAGCGGAGTGCCAGAAAAGACCTGGTATGGAAGTGGTTAAAATATATTTTTTCATTCAACTTTATTGCTATTACAAGGGGTGGACAAGACCCCCTGTGATAGCTTTGGCCGGTGACAGGCACTCCTCGTGGAGAAATCAAGGGTCTGTTAGATCGTCGATCCCTCCTCTGCCCTACAAGACAGCTGATCAGACAGAGGTCTGATTTTTTTTTTTAATACACATTTTGTTTTTTTTTGCTAAAATATAATAGATAATGTTGCATCAGGTAAATAGATACCAAACTTGTCATGTGCATGCTTGTGAAATGGTGACAAACTGCACTACCTAAAATTGTCCATAGGCAATGCTTTAAAAGCCTTTAAGTGCCGGTTCACATTTCTGCGATGTGGGAACGCTGGGAATATACAGCGTGTTCCCGCATCGCATCCGCACCACTGGCAGTTCACACTGCCATATGCGACAGGCTGGGGGTGTCAATTAACAGTTAACAACACCCCCAGATCAGATCGCATATCGCAGTGCGATCTGAAAGTTTGCACAGAATCGGATCGCCCTAGTGTGAACCACCATGTGATCCGATTCTGCTGCGGACCAAAAAAAGGGTCCTGTGCGAGTTAGGTGCGATTGCGGTGCAAATTCAGCCATACAAACTGTACCGCACAGAGATGGCATGTAGTTTTAGGAGCAGTGCGCTCCGAATTACATGTGATCTCTGTGATCGCACAAATGTGAACCGGCACTTTTTTTTCGTTGGAAAATTCGTCATCAGGTACGGAAAGTGACGACGGCGATGATTCCGATGTCTCTTCCTGGCACAAAACTCTGTTGAAAATTCTGAAGAATCATTTGATATACTTCCCAAATTCCACAAGCTATTTGCTAGGAAGAGACATCAGAATCGTCACTGTCGTCACTTTCCGTACCCGATGACGAATTTTCCCACGAATCGCTATCGCTCAGTTCTTAAAGTAACTCCGTTTCGCTGTCGCTGTTTTCCAGTTCGTCTAAAAGTGCTTTTGCGCAAAAAGAAAACTTTTTGGACGCCATGGTCGTTCTCTATTTTCCGGGCACAAAGAACTAGAAAAGCACAGGCAGGGCACTGGAAAAGTCACCCGGTGAAATCCTGTGGTTAAATGGGATGACACAGTGTAATCCGTTAGGATCACAGCTTTGTATCATGTCATTTGGTGTATTTACACTTGAATTTGCCGCCGGTTCCACCCCCCTGCGTCGCAACGCTCGCAGGGAAGAGAACTGGAAGGCAAGTGCCAGCAATCGTAAGTGCTTAACCGCTTGCCGACTGCTCACAGTATATTTACTGCGGCAGTCAGCCCCTCACAGGCAGAGCGACGTAGGTCTACGTCGCTAGCCTGTAAGGCTCTGGGGAGCGAGCGCGCGGTCACGGAACCCCCGCGCGTGTGACCGGCGGACCCGATGTCCGCCGGTCACTCTGCAATCGGCGGGGGGAGCGGGAGAAAGGCAGGCGGCTAATGTAAACAAGCCGCCTGTCATTCTCCCCTGTGTAGGAATGGTGATTATACGGTTCTACTATGTAGGACCGTTGATCACTGTTCCTACACCTCAAGCCACAGCCAATCACAGTTAGAATCACGCCCCTAGGGACACACATAACCCCTCCCTCTCAAAAAAAGTTAACCCCTTCACTACCAGTGTCATTTTTACAGTAACAGTGCATATTTATAGCACTGATTACTGCAGTAATGTCACTGGTAACCCCAAAAGTGTCAAAAATGTCATTCAAGGGTCCGATCTGTCCGCCCCAATGTCGCAGTCCCGCAAAAAAAATTGCAGATCGCCGCCATTACTCGTTAAAAAAAAAAACAACAAAAATGACAAAAATCTTTCCCTTTGTTAGTAAACATGATAACTTTTGCGCAAACCAATCAAAATAAGCTTTTTGCGATTTTTTTGTTACCAAACATATGTAGCATAAAACAAATTGGCCGAAAATGTTAAAAAATTTAGATTTTTACATTTTTTTGGGGGGGGGAATTTCATATAAAAAAATGTGAAAAATATTGTTATTTTTGCAAAATTGACGCTTTTTTTTGTTTATAGCGCATGATCAAAAAATCGCACAGGTGATCAAATGGGGGATCGGATGAGAGAGGACCGCCTGTCCGCTCTCATCAGATCCGATCCGATTACTGAACGGATGGAAAAATAGGGTTTCCATCCGTCCAGATTTCATGGACAGGATCGGATGCGGGTGGCAGCGGGTGTCAGTGGAGGTGTCTCCGCTGACATCCGCTGCCCCATAGAGCTGCATGGAGGATCCGATCAGATCCACCTAAAAAACTGACAGGCGGATCTGATCGGATCGCCCGTGTGAAAGAGTCCTAAACCTTTCACTGCCAAGATTTCTGCTAGGAGGGGGAATTGGGGGGGGGGGGGGGGGGAAGTGAGTTGGGAAAAAGATTTGAACTGTGGGGGGGGGGGGCCCTGTCAGGTGAGATGTTTGGGGCCCTGTCAGGAGGCTTTTCGGGGCCCCTGTGATTTCTAATGGCAGCTCTGATCCTGAGTGTGAAAAAGTGATTTCTCTTCCCTCCAACTAGAAAGGAGGAGAGAAAACACTGACAGATCATTTACAGCACAAATCGGGTCCAGGTCTCTAATGTCCCCCCCCCCTACACACACATATCCAGACACTGGACCCGACCTCACTGGTAAGGTGACATGACAGCTAATGACACTTACCGTCTCTCCTGGATACAGATGATTAGATATAGAAGCTGTGGCTGTAGTGTCAGAAAAATCCGCTGTAGGGCGCTGTGACGGCAGTGACAGGAGACACTCCCTCTCCCTGGCAATCACAGTAAAAATGGCGCCGCTCCGCCTGCGCGTGCCACACGTCACATGATCCGCCTGCCCCCTGCACCAATCAGAGGAAGCGCGAGTCCACCTCCGCGCGCTGCCAGTGAGGCCGCTCATCCCCGATGCTTACTGACAGGAGTGACAGAGCTGGGGAGGGGATTAGACTTTCTCCTCCCTCCAGCCTGGAGGTGGCAATAGAGAGCGCCGCTGTATAGTGAGGTAAGGCTGCCCGTCCTCCCTCTATCACCTGGTCACATGGCTGGAGGGAGGAAAACGATGCCTCCCGGTGTGGTGGTAAGTACAAGGGGGGAGAACTCAGCCCTTCCCTCTCCTCCTCATCCTTAGAGCCCTCTCACCTACCCCTCTGCTCTCTTCCCTAGAACCCCATCTCCTCACCCCCCCCATCTCCTCACCTACCCCCCCCATCTCCTCACCTACCCCCCCATCTCCTCACCTACCCCCTCCCCCCATCTCCTCACCAACCCCCCCCCCCCATCTCCTCACCTACCCCCCCATCTCCTCACCTACCCCCCCATCTCCTCATCTATCCCCCCCATCTCCTCACCTACCCCCCCCATCTCCTCACCTACCCCCCCCCCATCTCCTCACCTTCCCTCCCCATCTCCTCACCTTCCCCCCCCCCCCTCCTCACCTACCCCCCCCCCCCCCCATCTCCTCACCTACCCCCCCATCTCCTCACCTACCCCCCCCCATTCTCCTCACCTACCCCCCCCCCCCCATTCTCCTCACCTACCCCCCCCCCCATTCTCCTCACCTACCCCCCCCCCCCATTCTCCTCACCTACCCCCCCCCCCCATCTCCTCACCTACCCCCCCCCCCAGGCTTATATTATATGGAGCCCAGAAAATGTCATTGGTAATCCTTGGTAAAGTCTACCAGTAAATCTATCAGTGCTTTTCCCATCAGCCTGTCAGTCTATTCTCTTTTTATTTATTGATTTATTTTACCATGAAAGCAGACATTTTATTTTCTACATTTTCATCTTATTTTTTTATTTCCATGACTTTCTTGCATTTATAAAGCATTTCTCTGCTAAAGCCCCCCTCTGGACGAACCCTTCACCACTTTATCCAAAACAACAGCAAAACCATAAATGTTGGCTTAGTGCCGCTTCACATTTCTGCCATCACAGAGATGGCATGTAATTCTGAGCGCACTGCTCCTAAAATAACATGCCATCTCTGTGCGCTGCAAATTCACCCATACAGATTGTATGACTCAATTTCCACCGCAATCGCACCCATCTCGCACAGGACCCTTTATTTGGTCCGCAGCAGAATCGGATCGCATGGTGGTTCACACTAGTGTGATCCGATTCTGTGCCAACTTATAGATTGCACTGCGATATGCCATCTGATCTGGGGGTGTCGTTAACTTTTAATTGACACCCCCAGTGTATGGCATATGGCAGTGTGAACTGCCAGGGGTGCGGATGCGATGCGGGAACACGCTGTATATTCGCAGCGTTCCTGCATCGCAGAAATGTGAACCGGCACTTATACAATAATTTTTAATGTATATTTATGAAAATCCATGAGTAAAAATACATTGTAATTAAAAATAGCCAACAATAAAATGACTTTAAAAATATATTTTATGCATCAATAATAGTGGTGGGGGAGGGGATGTATGCTCAGAAATGAGGACACCCGTTGATTGAAAAGAGGGGGTCTCATGGATTTTGTATGCAGTGAAGTAACAATTGCCACCACAGTCCATGCAGCTGCTATGGTGCCTGGGTGGGGGGGCTCTGACCCTGTACCCCCATTGTGACATTTCCAATAAAAAGAGCTGATGTTAGATATATAGGGGTCTTCAGGATCATTATTGTCCTTTGTCACTAATTCCCCTTTGCAGACTGTGCAGTAAAAAGAATTTATCTGTCTTAGTAGAGAACCCCCTCTCTTCCTCACCCCCCTCTCTTCTTTTCACCCCCCCCTTTCCTTAGAACCTCCCTCTTCCTCAGACCCACCCCTCTCCTCATACCCCATAGCACACTCCATGCGTCTCCCAACACTCTCCTATACCCCATAGCACACATAACATAGTGATGATGACATGGAAGGGGGCGGTAACCGTTTCGTCTACTGCACCCCCGCGTCATCACGTTCATGCGGCCGGCCCGCCCTCCAGTGACGCTTCCGCTGCCTCATTGGTTGATAATCTCCCGGCTGTTACTGCTGCTGCTAGCCAGTCACAGTGTCTCCAGGCAAACTGCGGCCGGCCCTCCCCGCTGCCTGATTGGGTCATCTCCTCGGCTGCTGCTGCTGCTGGCCACTGACTGACAGTAAGGGCAAACTGCGGACCCGGAAGGACACCTACCTGTACCAGTGCTATACTCTGAATGTAAAAATGCCCCCCCCCCCCAGTGTTCTTTAGCCCCCTCAGTGTTCTTTAGCCCCCCCAGTGTTCCTTAGCCCCCCAGTGTTCTTTAGCCCCCCCCAGTGCTCTTAGTCCCCCCAGTGCCCTTAAGCCCCCCCCCGATGCTCTTCAGCTCTCCACAGTGCTTTTCATCTCTTCCCCCCCCCCCCATGCTTTCTGGCTCCCCCAGTGCTCTCCAGCTCCCTGGCTCCCCCCTCAGTGATTTCCAGTTCCCCCCAGACAGTGCTCTCCAGTCCCCCCCCCCCCTCCCCCTGTGCTCTCCATCCCCCTGGGTGCTCGACGCCGAATAAAAAAAAAACTGACTGCATTCAAAACAGCCAAACTTGGTGTTTTGAATGCTTTTCGGTGCTGGGGGGGGGGGGGGGGGTTGGGGTCTTTTAGACACCCAGATCCCTCCACAAGGAGTACCTGCAGAAAAAAAAAAGAATAAAAAAAAAAAAAATACCAATATCCGATCACCAAAATGTCAGTATCGGCATTAAAAAAACGATATCCGTCGATCGCCACTAATTTTAACCCACCTCCCCTCTTCTGCATTTGTGGTACTGTCAGTATTAATAACCCCCTCCCCCCACATTGGTGGTCATGGAATGGGTTACATTTCATTGCCATTGACCACCAATGTGGGAAAGGGGGTTAATTATACTGACACTTGTGCTAGGGGTTAATAATGCAGCCTCTGACATCAATATTGGGGGGTTTAATGTGTCCACTGACATCAATACTGGGGGGTTTAATGCCTCCACTGACATCAATACTGGGGGGTTTAATGCCTCCACTGACATCAATATTGGGGGGTTTAATGCGTTCACTGACATCAATGCTGGAGGGTCTTTATTATGTCCACTGATATCAATGCTGGAGGTCTTTAATGCATCCACTGACATCAATGGCGGGGGCTATTAATGTATTCACTGACATCAGTGCTGGGGGTCTTTATTGCATCCACTGACATTAATGCTGGAGGTCTTTATTGCATCCACTGACATTAATGCTGGGGGTCTATATTGCGTTCACTGAACTCAATGCTGGAGGTCTTTAACCACTTTATGACCGCCCGCCTCACGAGCAGGCAGCTAGGGGGCAAGCGCTCGTCAGTGGGAAAGCTGATGCACAGGGCAAGCGGCTCCAATTGCCGCCTGACACCCGCGATTGTTCCCCGCTGAGAGAGAAGAACGGTCAGCTGTTGAAAACACAGCCGGCCTTCCTTCTCCCTGGAATGATCATAGCGCCCCTGTGATCCTGCTATATAGGAACACAGGTCTCTGTGATCATTTCACAAGCCACGCCTCTAGGTACACATTTAACCCCTGATCACTCAGTGTTAACCCCTTCCCTGCCAGTGTCATTAGTACAGTAACAGTGCATATTTTTAGCACTGATTACTGTAGTAATGTCACTGGTCCCCCCAAAAGTTTCAAAAATGTCAGTCAGGGGTCCGATCTGTCCGCTGCAATGTCGTAGTCCCGCTAAAAATCGCAGGTCGCGACCATTATTAGTAAAAAAATTAAAATTACATAAATCTTTCCCATAGTTAGTAGACGCGATAACGTTTGCGCAAACCAATCAAAATACGCTTATTGTGATTTTTGTTTACCAGAAATATGTAGCAGAAAACAAATTGGCCAAAAATGTAAAAAAATTTAGATTTTTAAATTTTTTTGGGGGAATGTTATATAGCAGAATGTAAAAAATATTGTTTTTTTTTTTTTTTCAGAATTGTCGCTCCTTTTTTTGTTTATAGCGAAAAAATAAAAATCGCACAGGTGATCAAATATCACCAAAAGAAAGCTCTATTTGTGGGAAATAAAGGACATCATTTTTATTTATGTACAGCGTCGCAAGACTGCGCAATTCTTCGTTAAATTAACGCAGCGCCGAATCACAAAATATGGCCTGGTTATTAAGGGGGCAAATCCTTCCGGTCCAGAAGTGGTTAATGCATCAATAGACATCAATGCTGGGGGGTTTTAATGCATCCACTGACATCATTCCTGGGGGTCTTTACTGCATCCACTGACATCAATGCTGGGGGTCTTTACTGCATCCACTGACATCATTGCTGGGAGTCTTTACTGCATCCACTGACATCATTCCTGGGGGTCTTTACTGCATCCACTGACATCAATGCTGGGGGTCTTTACTGCATCCACTGACATCATTGCTGGGGGTCTTTAATGCATCCACTGACATTAATGCTGGGGGGTTTTATTGCGTCCACTGACCTCATGATGGGGGGGTTTTAATGCGTCCACTGACATCAATGCCGCTGGCCTCCCGCAGTCGTCTGAGAAACTGATAGAAGACCCACCTGCTTATGTAAACAAAGCAGGCGAGTCTTCTGTCAGACAGGCAAGGAGAGATCAGGAGTTTCAGCTAAGCTGAAACCCCGATCTCTCTGTGCCTATTACAGAGCCCCCCCCCCCCCCCCCAGTCAATCACTTTTAGGCATACATTAACTCCTTTGATCACCCTCAGTGTTAACCCCTTCCCTGCCAGTGTCATTTATACAGTAACCGTGCATATTGTTTAGCACTGAATACTGTATTTTGTCACTGGTCCCCAAAAAGTGTCAAAAATGTCAGTTAGGGGGCCAATCTGTCTGCCAAAATGTCGCAGTCCTGATAAAAAATGCTGATCGCCGCTATTTCTAATAAAAACAAAAAAATGTATAAAAATTAAAAAAATCGATTCCGTAGTTTGTAAACACTATAACTTTTGCGCAAACCAATTAAAATTCTCTTTTTGTGATTTTTGTGTCATATTGATAAATTTGCTACAGTTTTCTTTTTATGTATTGTATAGAAAGCTTGTATATGGGTAAACAAGAAATGAAAATAAAGATGAATTCAATTTAAGAAAAGAAAATTACTTAGCACACCCAAACATTATATATATATAATATATTTCTTGTCGTTTTGAATACTTTGAAGCGCAGAGGAGGGGTTTGGAGTCTTTTAGACCCCAGATCCCTCCATAAAGAGTACCTGTTGCTGCCTATTACTGTCACAAGGGATGTTTACATTCCTTGTCAAAGCAGTAAAAGCGATCAGGAAAACTATTTTTAGAGGGGCAGTGTAAAAAAGAGAAAAAAGAAAAAAATGAAAAAAAAAAAGAAATTTTTTAAAATCGCCCCATCCCTTTGTGCTTGCACCCCAAAGAAAATGCATAGGTAAGTCGCGCCCACAAATGTAAACCGCGTTCAAATCACACATGCGAGGTATCGCCGTGATCTTTAGAGCGAGCGCAATAATTATACCACAATACCTCCTCTTTATCTCTAAACAGGGAAATGTTTAACATTTTTAAATCATGCGCTATGGAGATTTTTAAGTGCTGTAGTTGGTCGCCATTCCACAAGTGTGCGCAATTTTAAAGCATGACACGTTAGCTATCTATTTACTCGGCATAACATCATCTTTAAAAAAATTATACAAAAAAAAAAAAATAAGCAAATTTTACGGTTTAGTTTTTTTTTAAAATTCATTGAACCGTATTTTTTTAAAACAAATTGCGTTTAAAAGACCGCTGTGCAAATACAGTATGACATAAAATGTTGCAACAACGGTCATTTTATTAATTAGGGTCTCTGCTAAAATATATCTGCATTTTTGAATTCTTTGGATTTTTTCAATCTGCCTCTATTGGCTGCCGAGTAAACCGGAAGTGACGTGGCTTCCAGATTACATCGCTTCTGGGTTACTACATCGGAAACACACAACCACTTCGACAAAATGACATACGGGTACGTGATTTTGCGTGAAGTGGTTAAATGTGTATTTTTTTCCAAATTTAGGTTTCAAAGACTGCTGCGCAAATACAGTGTGACATAAAATATTACAACGACCGCCATTTTATTCTCTATTGTCTCTGCTAAAAAATAACTCTCTAATGTTTGAGGGTTCCAAGTAGCTACATAGTTACATAGTTACATAGTTAGTGAGGCTGAAAAAAGACATCAGTCCATCCAGTTCAACCTATGATGTGTGTGTGTGTTTGCTTTTAACCGTACATTGTATACCCCTGTATGTTGTGGTCTTTAAGGTGTCCATCCAATAGTTTTTTGAAACTATCAATGCTCCCCGCTGATACGACTGCTTGCGGAAGAGAATTCCACATCCTTACCGCTCTTACAGTGAAGAACCCCTTACGCACTTTAAGGTTAAACCGCCTTTCCTCAAGTTTTAGTGAGTGGCCACGTGTCTTATTGTATCTCCTTTCTCTGAATAGTTTGTTCCTTATGCTAGGGTCGCCAGTACAGTATTTGTACATTGATATCATATCCCCCCTCAATTGTCTCTTCTCCAGAGAGAATAGGTTCAGTGCTTGTAGTCTTTCCTCATAGCTGATGTCCTCCATTCACCTAATTATTTTTGTTGCCCTTCTCTGGACTTTCTCCAGTTCCAGCACATCCTTCCTGAGGACCGGTGCCCAGAACTGGACAGCATACTCCAGATGTGGCCGGACCAGAGTCTTGTAGAGTGGAAAAATAATCTCTTTATTTCTGGAGTGAATCCCCTTTTTTATACAACCCAGCATTCTGTTGGCTTTGCTTGCAGCGGCTTGGCATTGCATGCCACTTCCAAACCTGTTGTCTACCAGTACCCCCAGGTCCCTTTCCATCCTAGACTCACCCAGAGGTCCCCCCCCCTAGTGAGTAGCTTGCTTTCTGGTTTCTGGCCCCCAAGTGCATTACTTTACATTTTTCTACATTAAATCTCATCTGCCATGTAGTTGCCCACCCCGTTATTTTGTTCAGGTCTGCTTGCAAGATTTCCACATCCTGCATAGAAGATATTGGCATGCCTAATTTAGTATCATCTGCAAATACTGAGATTGTACTAGATATCCCCTCCCCTAGATCATTTATGAATAAATTAAACAGGATTGGTCCCAGGACAGAACCCTGGGGGACCCCACTTTGCATACCCGCCCAATCAGAGTACTCCCCATTAATCACCACCCTCTGGACTCTCCCCTGGAGCCAGTTCTCTATCCAGGTACTCACCTTATGGTCCATACCTAACTTCCTTAGTTTGTACAGTAAGCGTTTGTGGGGAACGGTGTCAAAGGCCTTTGCAAAGTCCAGATACACCACATCCACAGGCTTACCTTTATCTAGGTGGCAGCTCACTTCATCGTAGAAGGTTAATAGATTGGTTTGGCATGAACGATTTTTCATGAATCCATGCTGATTACTACTGATAATACAGTTTTCATTACTAAAGTCTTGTATGTGGTCCCTTATCATCCCCTCCAAAATTTTGCAGACTACTGATGTTAGGCTGACCGGCCTATAGTCACCCGGGATATATCTCGGCCCCTTTTTAAATATTGGTACCACGCTGGCTTTTTTCCAATCAGCTGGCACCATACCTGTCTGTAAACTATCCTTAAAGATCAAGAATAATGGTCTGGCAATCACCTGGCTGAGCTCATTAAGAACCCTTGGGTGCAAGCCATCCGGTCCCGGGGATTTATTTATGTTAAGTTTCTCTAGTTTCTCTAGTTTAGCTCTAAGTCTATCCTCTGTTAGCCATGGCGGCACTTCCTGAGGTGTATTATTTAGTTCGGCCTTACAAGCAAGTGTAGCCCCCCGATTCCTTTGTGAAGACTGAAGAAAAGAAATTATTTAACACTTCCGCCTTTTCTCTGTCCTCAGTGGCCATTTTTCCTTTATCATCTTTTATGGGGCCAATGTGTTCTGGCCTCGCTTTCTTACTGTTTATATACTTAAAGAACTTCTTGGGGTTCTTTTTACTCTCCTCCGCTATATGTCTCTCGTGTTCTATTTTAGCCGCCCTGATTTCGTCTTTACATTTCTTATTACACTCTTTGTAGTGCTTAAATGCTGCCAATGACCCCTCAGTCTTGTATTTTTTGAAGGCCTTTTCTTTAGCTCTAATATACATTTTTATGTTGGAGTTTAGCCACCCAGGGTTTAGTTTTGCTCTTTTAAATTTATTTCCCTTTGGAATGCACTGGCCCACCCCCTTGTTAAGTATGCTCTTGAAGCACTCCCATTTTTCCTTCGTGTTCTTTGTTCCCAGGGTTCTATCCCATTTGATATTTTCTAGCAGCGAGCGCAGTTTAGGGAAATTGGCTCTTTTGAAATTCAGTGTCCTTATATTACCCTTGTGTTTCCTATTACTGTAATTAATACTGAAACCAATTGACCTATGGTCACTGTTCCCTAAGTTGTCCCGTATTTCTATATCCGTGAGCAGGTCTGTATTGTTGGTAATCAGTAGGTCAAGTACCGCATTGTTTCTTGTCGGTGCATTCACCATCTGACCCATGAAATTGTCCTGCAAAACATTTAGGAACTGCCGAGCCTTGGCTGAATGCGCGGTTCCTTCTGCCCAGTCTATATCAGGATAATTAAAGTCCCCCATTATAATGACATTTCCCATCCTTGCTGCCAATCCTATCTGTAACATGAGGTCCACCTCACCCTCCTCCCTCTGGTTTGGGGGCCTATAGCATACGCCCAATATTACCTTCCCCACCGTGCCTTCCCTTTGAAGCTCTACCCATAGGGATTCTGCCTCGTCCATAGCTCCATTATTAATATCATCCCTCATATTTACCTGTATACTGTTCTTAATATACAAACATACCCCTCCCCCTTTTTTACCCTCTCTATCTCTGCGATAAAGGGAATACCCCTGAATGGTCGCCATCCAGTCATGAAGCTGTCAAACCAAGTCTCAGTTATCCCCACAAAATCTAAGTCCTCCTCAAACATCAGCAGCTCCAGCTCTCCCATCTTGTTGGCCAGGCTTCTGGCATTGGTATATAAGCCTCGTAATTTTGATGTTTTTAGGCTGCTCTCTTGATTTTTCCCCATACCCACCCTGGGTATAGGAGCTCCGAACACCCTACCGCTAATGCCCCCATTTCTGCCCTCTGAAACTTGCTTTCCACTGGCTAATTCTACATCTGTACCCTCCCCCCCATTCCCTAGTTTAAAAGCCCCTCTAACTTTTTGGCCATCCTCGCACCCAGTACGGCTGCACCCACCCCATTTAGGTGCAATCCGTCCCTACCAAAGAGCCGGTGACCGACTGAGAAGTCGGCCCAGTTCTCCAGGAACCCGAAACCCTCCTTACTACACCAGCTCCTCAGCCACTCATTAACTTCCCTAATCTCCCGCTGCCTCTCTGGTGTGGCTCGAGGTACAGGTAGTATTTCGGAAGATACTACCTTGGAGGTCCTAGTCCTCAACTTAGCGCCTAAGTCCCTGAAATCGTTTAGGACTCTTCGTCTTCCTCTGCCTATGTCATTGGTACCCACGTGTACCATGACAGCTGGGCCTTCCCCAGCCCCACCCAATAATCTGTTCACCCGATCCGCAATGTGCCGAACCCGAGCGCCCGGCAAACAACAGACTGTTCGGCGCACACGGTCTTTGTCACAGATTACACTGTCTGTCCTTCTAATAATTGAGTCCCCTACCACCAGCACCTGTCTTTCCTTTCCCTTTCTCCCGGCCTCACTGGAGGAGTTCTTCCCCTGGCAGCTAGGGGTGTCGCTCTGCTCCAGCAATGCTGGTCCCTGACTGGTTTCCCCAACATCACACAACGGGGCGTATCTATTGGGGTGCTCCAGCCCAGGATCAGCCTCCTTGCCTTGTCCCCTTCTACCCCTCCTAACTGTCACCCCTCTGCTCTGCTCTGATGCCTGCACCTCCGATACTCCGCCCACCTCTGTGCAGGCCCCTGTCTGCACCTGATTGGTACAATCCTGGCTCTCCTCCGGTATGGACATTCGTCTCAGTGTTGCCAGCTGCTTCCCTAGATTCAGGACCTGAGCTTCCAGGGAAGCAACGTGCTTACATTTTGCGCATTTGTATTCGCCCTCGATCGCATGACCGAGGAACGCATACATATCACAAGATGTACACCGAGTCGCATCTCCACACCCGCCGGGCATTGTACCTACTATCTAATCTAATGGGGATTCAGCGATTTAAGTCTATCCTATGTGGCTATTTCCTGGCTTCCTAACGCTACCTTCTCACCCTCTGGTATTCCGCTCCACTCACTTGACACCGGTCAGTCACCCAACACTCACAATCTCACAGCCCGGTCAGACGCACAACGCTGAGTCGCACAGCCCAGTCAGACGCACAACACTAAGTCGCACAGCGCGGTCAGACGCACAACATTCAGTCGCACAGCCCGGTCAGACGCACAACACTGAGTCGCACAGCCCGGTCAGACACACAACACTGAGTCGCACAGCCCGGTCAGACGCACAACACTGAGTCGCACAGCCCGGTCAGACGCACAACACTGAGTCGCACAGCCCGGTCAGACGCACAACACTGAGTCGCACAGCCCGGTCAGACGCACAACACTGAGTCGCACAGCCCGGTCAGACGCACAACACTGAGTCGCACAGCCCGGTCAGACGCACAACACTGAGTCGCACAGCCCGGTCAGACGCAAAACACTCAGTCGCACAGCCCAGTCAGACGCACAACACTCAGGTAGTGATAGGTACTCCCAGACACTCAGGTAGCAACAGGTACTCCCAGATACTCAGGTACTCCCAAATACTCAGGTACTCCCAGATACTCCCAGATACTCACAGGTACTCCCAGATACTCACAGGTACTCACAGATACTCAGGTACTCACAGGTACTCACAGATACTCAGGTACTCACAGGTACTCACAGGTACTCACAGATACTCAGGTACTCACAGGTACTCACAGATACTCAGGTACTCACAGGTACTCAGGTACTCACAGGTACTCAGGTACTCACAGATACTCAGGTACTCACAGATACTCACAGATACTCAGGTACTCACAGATACTCAGGTACTCACAGATACTCAGGTACTCACAGGTACTCACAGATACTCAGGTACTCACATGTACTCACAGATACTCAGGTACTCACAGGTACTCACAGATACTCAGGTAGTAACAGGTACTCAGATACTCAGGTACTACACTACACCCTCAGTCAGTGTACAATCTCAGTCACCAGTCTTACTTACCTAGTGTATGTCCCTTTAAGTCTGTCTCTAGCAGTTCCTGGCTGTTTTTTTTTTTTTTCTTTCCCTCAGACGGTCAGTCTCCGCTCTGCACCCGCCTCCCTCTGTCACTTCCCGGTCAGCCTTTGCTCGCTAGTCTCCTCTGCTCCCTCTCTGTCTGGGGGGGGGGGGGGTCCGCACCACTCACCGCCCGCCGCAAAAGGGGGGGGTTTACTGTTCCGCTCGCCACCCGCAACAAGAGAGGGGGGGTTACCGACCCGCTCGCCGCTCGCTTCTGGGGGGGGGGGGGGGTCGGGGTTCGAGCGCCGCTCCCCGCCGCTGCTCTCCGGGGGGGGGGGTTACTCACACGCGGTCGGTCACGCACACACTCCACACACACTCCTCTCTCCTGCACTCCTCTCTCCTGCACGCCCTGACAGCCTCTGATCCCGCGCTCTGCTCCACAGCACCACCTGCCGGCAAGTGCGGGAGTTAAAGCAGACATCCAGCCCATAGCAACAAATACTGATTTTAACTTGTAAGCAACAAATGTCAGAAAAATGTCTGGTCTTCAAGTGGTTGATAAAGACCTACTGAAAGTAAAAACATGTTTGCAGCATTACCCCAGCACCATTGATTCATTTAAAACATTATGTGTAACGCCTCACTCACTGTGTGCTGCCCAGTGCTTGCCGCGCTACCTGCCGCCATGATTGGTTTTACCGCTCCTTCCCTCTCCGCTTTCTCACATAAGTCCTGACACCTGAGAGAGCAGAGCAGGTAAAGTACTTTACAGATCACTCCGCCAAGCACCAGGGAAGGAAGAGACGGATCTCTAGAGCATGCGGCAGGGCGCAGGATTAAAGCAAATCTCCACCCAAAAGGGGAAGTTCCGCTTTAAGGACTCGTTCCCCGCTCCTCTGCACATTGCACAATTGGCACTTTTAAGGAGCGGCGGATGGGGGAGCAGGTACCCAATTTTGACAAAAATCTTTCCCTTTGTTAGTAAACGCAATAACTTTTGCGCAAACCAATCAAAATGCGCTTATTGTGATTTTTTTGACCAAACATAGGTAGCAGAAAACAAATTGGCCAAAAATTTAAAACAATTTTGATTTTTACATTTTTTTGGGGGGGAATTTCATATAAAAAAATGTGAAAAATATTGTTATTTTTTCAAAATTTACGCTCTTTTTTTGTTTATAGCGCAAAAAGTAAAAATCGCACAGGTGATCAAATACCCCCAAAGAAAGCTCTGTTTTTGGGAAAAAAGACGTAAATTTCGTTTGGGTACGGCGTCGCACGACCGCTCAATTGTCCGTTAAAGTCGCACAGTGCCGAATCGCAAAAAGTGGCCTGGACGTAAGACAGCAAAATCCTCCGCTGGTAAAGTGGTTAATGCTGGTTTGAAACCAAAAGGTAGTCACATCAAATATTGATTTGATTTAGATTTTTCTTCTGTTCTCTTACGTTTTAATTTTGTAAATTGATAAAAAGAAAGATTTGAAAATATACTGTATATTTTTTTAAAGCGTTCTTACTTACTACAGCATTTCGTCACACTTGCCTATAACTTTTGCACAGTACAGTAACTCTAACACTCTACCTTCTGTCTTAGGGTATTCATGTCTACCTTGCAAAGAAAATGATAGAAGACCAGGGTAGAGATTATATGAATAACAGTGTTGCTAAGGTGAGTCCAATCCTGTCAGACAGTCATGGTTGACATACACTATATCACCAAAGTATTGGGACGCCTGCCTTTACACGCACATCCTTTTAAACGCACATGAACTTTAATGTCATCCCAATCTTAGTAAGTAGGGTTCAATATGGAGTTGTATATTAAAAAAGAATAGCGCGCAAATGCAAAAGAAATTACTACCAAATCTGAAGAGAGTCCATAAATAAAAATGGGGGTTTGGTCCCACCATATGGCCATATCGTGCTCAAGCCCACTACTGCGTCAAAGTACCCCATTATCAGTGGGTCCTACACTATCCATGAAAAAGAGATGAATCCAGCCCTTCTAACCCTTGGAGACAACACTCCTTGCTGGGAAATCACAGCCGTCATGCAATGTAAATACAGCCGTTGTAACGGCTTCGATCTCTTCTCCTCCCTGACAGATCCTGTCAGGGAGGAGAAGAAGAGGATCAATACTGGAGCTGCGGTGATCAGTGAGTATTTCTAAGTACTCACTGATCACAGGGGGGTCTGTGCTGGTAATCAGATGATTGATTACCAGTGCAGCCCTGGGGGGGGGGGGGTGCCACTAGAGCCACCAGGGATGCCCACCCATGACCACCAGGGATGCCCACCATGGCCACCAGGGATGGCAAACAGCCTGCCAGTGGTGCCCTCCTATCAGTGCTGCCCACCAATGCCATATATCAGTGCTGCCCACCAGTGCCCGTTATTGCCATCCACCAGTGCCGCCCACCAGTGCCCATTATTGCCCACCAGTGCCGCCCATCAGTGCCGATCAGTGCCGCCGATCAGTGCCCATCAGTGCTGCCTATCAGTGCCCACCAATGCTACATATCAGTGCTATCTATCAGTGCCACATATCAGTGCCCATCAGTGCTGCATATCAGTGCCACCCCATCAGTGCCAACCAATCAGTGTCTCCTCATCAGTGCCTGTCAGTACGGCGTCATCAGTGCTCATCAGTGCAGGAAAAAATGTATCTATTCACAAAATTTTATAACCTAAACAAAAAAACTTTTTTTTTTTTTTCAAACTTTTCTGTCCTTTTTTATTTGTGCACCAAAAAAGAAAAAACCTGGCAGTGATCAAATACCACCAAAAGAAAGCTCTATTTGTGGGGAAAAAAATGACACAAATTTGGTTTAGGTACAATGTTGCATGACCGCGCAATTGTCATTCAAAATGCAACAGCGCTAAAAGCTGAAAATGTAACCCCTGTGGGCTCCACTGGTCCCCCCCCCCACCCCACTGTACTCCCTCCCCTCTCCTGCCAGCTGCTGCAGGGGATGTGTCACAATAGAGAACCAGGAAGGAGTCAGTAAATATGTAATTTACCAGCTCCTTCCTTTTCTGAACGGACAGAGTCATAGCCAGTGACATTGTAAAAAAATTAAATAAAATGATAAAAAATAATACAATTAAAATACCAAAAAATAAAAACTACTGACACCAGTGGGTGAACTTCCAGGATCATAGAGGTCACACTTGCGGCTCGGCCCTGGCATTGACATTTCACCACCGTGGGGAGGCCCCAAGATGGCAGTAAGGGGGCCCACTCTTGTGAAAGGGCCCCACAACAAGAGTAAAGGGCCCAAGGATCAGTGGGAAGAGCCCTAGGCTTGATGGTCAGGGGCCCGGGGGGGGGGGGCCTTAATGTTTTTTTGCACTGGGGCCCTGAAGGTTCTAGTTACGCCTCTGGCAAAATCCCTAGATGAACTGGGGACTTGGACAGAAGGGGGAGATATAGAGCAGCAGGATCAACCAGGTTTTTTGCAGAATACAGAAAACGAATCTCATAGTGACTGAGTGAGTATGAAGAGCATGCAATACACCATTTATTATTATAATTATAGTTTATGATGTGGGTTTAGTGAGACGTTAAGTAAATGAGACACAGATACTGTATGTTGTAATTATCATAAGCCTATTGGTCTTTTTAATGTGTCAATTTTCAAATACGCTATAGCTAAGGTATAATGATGTTTAAAACAGTTTGATGTCTGTATTCTAGCTTCTGTATTTGTGTCATTCTTCCAGGTGTTCCTAATTCAGAAAAATGCCATGGCCTCAGCACTGCTATCATACCCAACTTCTGAAGTCCCCACTAATCAGCCTCCCCCTTATACTGCCCAATAAGGGAAGAAGAAGAAGCCACAAAGACAGAATACGATAGAATTGAATACAATGAAAGATCACACAGGAAAAAGTAATCAAGCCTGTTTTAACACAATGCTTAATAAATGCTTATGAGTCACAATGCTAATAATGACACAATATCTCTTTCATACCAGATAACAAGACTGGAGTGAATTAGTTGGTATTGGCTGGGGGAAAGGGGTCAATGTCACTGCTTTCAGTGCAAACTATGATAATGTCCAGCATTTTAGAATAGGGTTACAGTTTATTTAGGGGTACATTCACACTGGCCATTGTGTTACAAAGCACCGGCTGGTGTGTGGTGGAAAGACACCAAGGTGCCAAAGTGCCAATCACAGTACAGCGCACTGTTCACTTTTTCTTTGTATATAAAATCCATGGAAATGTCACTCACAAGGTGCCATTTCACAAAGTTCTATTGGCCGCCATGCAGTGCGAGGAGGTGGTTCGTCTTAATGATCTGGAAAAAAGTATGGCTTGCTATACTTTTCTTAAGTGCACACCACTGCAATGTGGTGGTATGAACCAGCCAGGTAGCAGAGGTGGGTGACTCGAGTTACATGACTTGACTCGAGTCAGACTCGAGTCACCTGTTTGAGGACTTGCAACTTGCTTGACAGAATTCTATAAATGACTCGACTTGACTTTGACTTGCGACCTATGACTTGCGACTTGACTTTGACTTGCGCCCTATGACTTGCCCTGACTTGACCCCCGCTGCTTTGGTGTGCCGCCCTCGACTGTCTCCGGCTCTCCGCTGCACTGGTTGCTAGGGAAGGCCAGCCCGATTGGCATCTAGCAACCAGTGACGTGTGGCATGCCCACAGCCCCTGCATCTCCTGTACCAATGCTCGCAACCTCTGACATCTCTGTATCATGCCCGCAGCCCCTGCATCTCCTGTACTATGCCCCCAGCCTCTGACATATCCTCCTGTACAATGCTCGCAGCCTCTGACATCTCCTGTGCCATGTCCACACAGCCTATGACCACCTCCTGTACCATGTCTGCACTTTTTCCACTTTGAACCGGAGTTAATATATATAAAGCCCTATATGCTTACATATCTGTCTTATCTATAATACACTCTTCAGATGTGCTTAAAAATGCATGGTTTTCCTTTTTATGAACAAGAATACAATGACATGCTGTTGAGCTGGTATAATAATGCTATGGGGCTGGTATGAAAATATTTCCAGGGCTGAATTTTATTCCCAGTCCGGCCCTGTCTGTAGCCTTCTGTGGATGTCAGACAGCCTGCATCCCTCCTTCATCAAGAACTCAATGACTGCACCTTGTTTCTGCTTGGAATCCGAACACAAAATCTTATGCCTTATTTTATACCAGCCTATCTGGCCTACTTTATACCAAATCATCCCTCTACGTGTTACCGAGCATGCCTCCAGGAGGGCACTATGCCATATATCTGGTGTCCAAAGGTAAACGGATTATGGATCTGGGTCCACAATCTCCTACATACATTACTTTACTCTAACATTCAGGAAAAACCATTGCAAAACTTTTCTTCATAAAACCTTTGACTCACTTCTTCATACTGAACAGTTGCTGGTCACTCATTTCTTTATATATTCCACAAGTACTTTATTTGAATTAAAAAAAAAGTGCGGATACATGGGCCCAAAGGCCTGAGAATGAATACAAGTGCAGTAACAACAGTCAACTGTATTGTCCATTTTTAAGAACAAAGTGCAGCAACATGAAGGCAAATAAAGTCCATCATATTGCAAAGACTTCAAAAAGAAAATGGGTGCTTCATCTCTATGGCCAGGGATTCATAGGCACTCATCTTTATGATCCAATCATTGTTATTGAATTTTTACAAAGAAAGAAAATAAAATACACCAGACACAACTGGACATCGCATTTGACAATGTGTCACACCATTGGATTACATAATGAGCACACCGCTCTCAGGTAAGGAAAATAAGGCATACATAATACAATATATACTATATTGTAAAAAAGTATTTACATGCAGATGAACTTTATTAGCATCCCAGTCTTAGTCCATAGGGTTGGATATTGAGTTAGCCCACCCTTTGCAGCTATAACAGCTTCGACTCTTCTGGGAAGGCTGTCCACAAGGTTTAGGAGTGTGTCTATGGGAACGTTTGACCATTCTTCCAGAAGCGCATTTGTGTGGTCAGGCACTTATGATGGACGAGAAGGCCTGGCTCGCAGTCTCTGGACTAATTCATCCCAAAGGTGTGCTATCAGGTTGAGGTTAGGACTCTGTGCAGGCCAATCAAGTTCCTCCACCCCAAACTCGCTCATCCTTGTCTTTATGGACCTTGCTTTGTGCACCTCAACTCGATAGAACACCTTTGGGATGAATAAGAGCGCAGACAGCGAGCCAGGCCTTCTTTCCACCATCAGTGCCTGACCTCACAAATGTGCTTCTGAAAGAATGGTCAAACATTCCCATAGACACTCCTAAACCTTATGGACAGCCTTCCCAGAAGTGTTGAAGCTGTTATAGCTGCAAAGGATGGGCCAACTCAATATTGACTCCTACGGACTAAGGCTGGGATGTCATGAAAGTTCATGTGCGTGTATAGGCAGGTGTCACAATACTTTTGACAATATAGTGTATTAAGAACCAAGCCCACTCATAATCTCAATTGGACAGAGGGGCTTTCAAAAGAGAAAAATATCCAAGAACAGACATTCCCCAGACATTCCTAATTTCTAGGGAAAACAAAGCCTGAAACAAAAGAGAAGGAAAAGAAAGGAGAAACAACAAGGAAAGCATGCCATGTACACCACAACACCATACAGTATTCATGAACTGTCTGTTTGAATCAAACATAGATTTGGGCTCAAGTAGACCATAAAAAATTAAAGGATTTCAGAAGAGGTAATAGGTGCATTCAGTTTGGCTTACACGGTGGGGTATACTATTGGAAGTTGTATGTATCTAGAAATGCAGAGATAGCAGCATCCGTAGGCTGGGCAGTGGTAGGTTAATCCTTTAATTTGTACAATGTGGAGTAGTACTTCTGGAAAGCATTAGCAATATCAGTTGGATGGGAGACTTGTGAATTCCTTACCAAATCCATTACAAAGGGAAGCCAGGACTTTAGTTGCCTGGTCCTCAGCATGCTGGCCAAGAGTTTGCTTGCTCTGTTACCTTGGGCATAGCATGTCGCTTTTGCAGTCTTTAATGCTTTCTCCTGTTCATTCAACAGAAGTAGCAGGAGTTGTTGCCTACACCACAAAAGATTTTCAGTAAGGGTAGAAGTGGGTTAAGTTTTAGATTGTACTGTACCTCTAAGGATTTAATTTTTGACAGCAATAAGTCGACACCTTGCATCCTCCTCCTCTCTCCTGCCGCTAACTGTAGCAACACGCCTCTACTGTACACTTTATGAGCACACCAGACATTGAAAATAATAGTGTCCACACTGGTTAGAAAATTCTTGCAAGAACGGTTCCAGTTGATCTCGAGTTTGTTTCAAGGATAAGAAGTATGTGCTATTGCGCCAAAGAATAGGAGACATGTTGAGATCTTCTTTGAAGTCTCTGGTACACAAAGAAAGAGACTGAATGTTTAATGGCTACCATCACATTTATTTTTTTTCTCTAGTGCAGGGGTGTCAAACTCGGTTTCTTCTCGGGCCACATCAGCATTATGATTGCCCCCAAAGGGCTGGTTGAATCTGTAAGATTAGATGTCCAGAGCACCCCACCCCTCTTACATCAGATGTCAAGAGCCCCCCCCCCCCCCACCATCAGAATTTAAGAGTTTCCCACCCTCCCTTACCTTGTGCTGCTGCTGGGAAGAAGCTGGGGCGTTGCTGGGAAGAAGAAAGTGCAGGGTCTAGAGGAGGACCAAAGGAGGGCTAGAACTCTCCTGTAGCTGCAGGAGAGGTGCGAGGGCCACATAAAATAGCCTGGAGGGGTGGATTCCGGCCACGGGTCTTGTGTTTGACACCTCTATATGTAATCCTTGTGAGTACATTCAGGCTGGGTTCACACTGATGTGATGCAGGAACCACCACAATTTCTGTGTGGGTTCCTGCATCGCATCTGGCTCGCAGGCACTTCACACTGCTCTCTGCTAACCACTGCGGGTGTCAACGTAATCTTAATGACACCCCAAATCAGTTTGTAGAATGCAGTGCGAACTGTGAAATTGGCCAGGGATCGGATTGCATGGGTCTGAACTCCATGCAATCCAATTGCAGTGCGGACCAAATAAAGGGTCCTCCACCATTTCAGTTCCAATGCAATGCAATTTCAGCTATACAAACTGGTGGTGGTGTAATGGTGTGGGGGATATTTTCCTGGCACACTTTGGGCCCCTTAGTACCAAAAAACTTTGTTTAAACACCACGGTCTACCTGAGTATTATTTCTGACCATGTCCATCCCTTTATGACTACATTGTACCCATCTTCTGATGGCTCAGTGTACTCATCTTCTGATGGCTCCTTCCAGCAGGGTAAAGTACCATGTCACAAATCTCAAATCATCTCATTACTGGTTTCTTGAACATGACAATGAGGTCACTGTACTCCAATGTTCTCCACACTCACCAGATCTCAATCCAATAGAGCACCTTTGGGATGTGGTAGAACGGGAGATTGACATCATGGATGAGCAGCCGACAAATCTGCAGCAACTGTGTGATGCTATCGTGTCACTATGGAGCATAATCTTTGAGGAATCCTTCCAACACCTTGTTGAATCTATGCCAGAATTAAGGCAGTTCTGAAGGCAAAAGGGGTTCCAACCCGGTACTAGCAAGGTGTACCTAATAAAGTGGCCAGTGAGTGTAGTTCTTCTTTAATCTCCCTGGTGGTATGATTCTCTCCGATTTTAGGTGCTGAAAGCGGTACAATTATTTTGCTAGTAATTCTTAATGACGAGCAGCACAAACCAACTATTTACATATGATTTTTTTTTTTTACTGTGCGTTCTTCTTTATGACATCTAGGGTATGATAAAGTTTGAAACACAAAATCAAAAAAATAATATAATAAATGACTCTAAATAAGTTAAAGTATATAAACTGTGCATATATACACACGTTATATATATATAAATAAATATATATATATATATATATATATATATATATACATATTATATATATATATATATATATATATATATATATATATATATATGTGTGTGTGTATATATATATATATATATATATATATATATATACACACATATATATATATTTATATATATACATAGAGAACAGATCAAAAGTTTGGACCCACCTTCTCATTCAAAGAGTTTTCTTTATTTTCATGACTATGGAAATTGTAGAGTCACACTTCAAGAGGTAATCACCTGAAATGGTTTTCACTTCACAGGTGTGCCCTGTCAGATTTAATAAGTGTGATTTCTTGCCTTATAAATGGGGTTGGGACCATCAGTTGTGTTGTGCAGAAGTCAGGTGGATACACAGCTGATAGTCCTACTGAATAGACTGTTAGAATCAGGGCTGTCTTTAACCACTTGCTGCCCGCCATCAAATGAGCGGTGTGACCATTGTTCTGGGCCGCCGTTATATGGCGGCGGCCCATTCAGGCAGGGCAGGCGCGCGATCGTGTGCGCGCCGCCCTGCACTGTCGGTGGCGGCGTGTCCCCGGGACACAGCGCGTCACCGGCAGGGGGGAAACAGCCAATGGGCATGGCTGTTTCCCACGTGATCGGCTGTGATCTAATCACACAGCCGATCACAATAGTAAAGCCCAGAAGATGACAGCGCATGCGCGATCGGGAGCGCGGTCATGTCGGTGGCTCTGTGTTCCCTAGGAACACAGCTAGTCACTGACAGTGGCTGTTTACTATGTGATCGGCTGTGAATCCATTCACAGCCGATCACAAAATGTAAACACAGAGCAGTAACTCACTGTTACTAGCTCTTCTCCCCTCACACAGTTTCCAGTGTGAGGAGAGCAGAGCCAGAAACAGTGAGTTACTGCTCTGTACACCTGTAAAAGTAAAAGCACACTAATAAAGGTCCCCACACAGTCCTCAGCACCCCCCCCCCCAATTACACCTGTCAGCCAACAGTCACCTCATCAGTGCCCAGAAATTGCCACCCACAAGGCTATGTTCACATGTGAGCGTAGCGATTGCGGGCAGAATCACTGCGATTTTCCCCGCAATTCGGAAATCATTGCAAATCGCGGGACGCCTGTGCGTTGCCGTTATTTGCAATAGTACCCCAAGCGCTGTGCGATGTTGCCGTGATTTCCGCCTGCGGAATCTCGGTAACATCCGCAAACATCGCATGACGCCCAAAAAAGGTACAAGAGCTTCTTTGGGGCGTCATGCGTTGTTTGCACGATGTTACCGCGATTTGGCAGGCGGAAATCGCGGCAACATCGCACAGCGTTTGGGGTGCTATTGCAAATCATGGGCAACGCACAGGCGCCCCGCGATTTGCAATGATTTACGGCTCACATGTGAACGTAGCCTAAAGTTCACCTGTCACCAGAGACTGCCATCAGTACCGCCGTGCACCATCGCCCGTCATCTGTCACCCATCGGTGACCATCGCCTGCCACCCCATCAATCACCGTCACCTGTCACCCCATCAGTCATCGTCACCTGTCACCCCATCAGTCATCGTCACTTGTCACCCCATCAGTGATTGTCATCTGTCACCCCATCAATAACAGATTATTGGGTGGGGCTGGGGAAGACCCAGCTGTCATGGTACACGTGGGTACCAATGACATAGGCAGAGGAAGATGGAGAGTCCTAAACGATTTCAGGGACTTAGGCGCTAAGTTGAGGACTAGGACCTCCAAGGTAGTATTTTCCGAGATACTACCTGTACCTCGAGCCACACCGGAGAGGCAGCGGGAGATTAGGGAAGTTAACGAGTGGCTGAGGAGCTGGTGTAGTAAGGAGGGTTTCGGGTTCCTGGAGAACTGGGCCGACTTCTCAGTCGGCCACCGGCTCTTTGGTAGGGACGGATTGCACCTAAATGGGGAGGGTGCAGCCGTACTGGGTGCGAGGATGGCCAAAAAGTTAGAGGGGCTTTTAAACTAGGTGACGGGGGGGAGGGTACAGATGTAGAATTAGCCAGTGGAAAGCAAGTTTCAGAGGGCAGAAATGGGGGCATTAACGGTAGGGTGTTCGGAGCTCCTATACCCAGGGTGGGTATGGGGAAAAATCAAGAGAGCAGCCTAATAACAACAAATGAGGATATATGTAACCGATCAAAATTAAGAGGTTTGTATACCAATGCCAGAAGCCTGGCCAACAAGATGGGAGAGCTGGAGCTGCTGATGTTTGAGGAGGACTTAGATTTTGTGGGGATAACTGAGACTTGGTTTGACAGCTCTCATGACTGGATGGCGACCATTCAGGGGTATTCCCTTTATCGCAGAGATAGAGAAGGTAAAAAAGGGGGAGGGGTATGTCTGTATATTAAGAACAGTATACAGGTAAATATGAGGGATGATATTAATAATGGAGCTAAGGACGAGGCAGAATCCCTATGGGTAGAGCTTCAGAGGGAAGGCACGGTGGGGAAGGTAATATTGGGCGTATGCTATAGGCCCCCCAACCAGAGGGAGGAGGGTGAGGCGGACCTCATGTTGCAGATAGGATTGGCAGCAAGGATGGGAAATGTCATTATAATGGGGGACTTTAATTATCCAGATATAGACTGGGCAGAAGGAACCGCGCACTCAGCCAAGGCTAGGCAGTTCCTAAATGTTTTGCAGGACAATTTCATGGGTCAGATGGTGAATGCACTGACAAGAAACAATGCGGTACTTGACCTACTGATTACCAACAATACAGACCTGCTCACGGATATAGAAATACGGGACAACTTAGGAAACAGTGACCATAGGTCAATTGGTTTCAGTATTAATTACAGTTATAGGAAACACAAGGGTAATATAAGGACACTGAATTTCAAAAGAGCCAATTTCCCTAAACTGCGCTCTCTGCTAGAAAATATCTAATGGGATAGAACCCTGGGAACAAAGAACACGGAGGAAAAATGGGAGTGCTTCAAGAGCATACTTAACAGGGGGTTTGGCCAGTGCATTCCAAAGGGAAATAAATTTAAAAGAGCAAAACTAAACCCTGGGTGGCTAAACTCCAACATAAAAATGTATATTAGTGCTAAAGAAAAGGCCTTCAAAAAATACAAGACTGAGGGGTCATTGGCAGCATTTAAGCATTACAAAGAGTGTAATAAGAAATGTAAAAACGAAATCAGGGCGGCTAAAATAGAACACGAGAGACATATAGCGGAGGAGAGTAAAAAGAACCCCAAGAAGTTCTTTAAGTATATAAACAGTAGGAAAGCGAGGCCAGAACACATTGGCCCCATAAAAGATGATAAAGGAAATATGGCCACTGAGGACAGAGAAAAGGCGGAAGTGTTAAATAATTTCTTCTCTTCAGTCTTCACAAAGGAATCGGGGGGGCTACACTAACCCAGCTTGTAAGGCCAAACTAAATAATACACCCCAGGAAGTGCCGCCATGGCTAACAGAAGATAGACTTAGAGCTAAACTAGAGAAACTTAACATAAATAAATCCCCGGGACCGGATGGCTTGCACCCGAGGGTTCTTAATGAGCTCAGCCAGGTGATTGCCAGACCATTATTCTTGATCTTTAAGGATAGTTTACAGACGGGTATGGTGCCAGCTGATTGGAAAAAAGCCAACGTGGTACCAATATTTAAAAAGGGGCCGAGATATATCCCGGGTAACTATAGGCCGGTCAGCCTAACTTCAGTAGTATGCAACATTTTGGAGGGGATGTTAAGGGACCACATACAAGACTTTAGTAATGAAAATGATATTATTAGTAGTAATCAGCATGGATTCATGAAAAATCGTTCGTGCCAAACCAATCTATTAACCTTCTACGATGAAGTGAGCTGCCACCTAGATAAAGGAAAGCCTGTGGATGTGGTGTATCTGGACTTTGCAAAGGCCTTTGACACCGTTCCCCACAAACGCTTACTGTACAAACTAAGGAAGGTAGGTATGGACTATAAGGTGAGTACCTGGATAGAGAACTGGCTCCAGGGGAGAGTACAGAGGGTGGCGATTAATGGGGAGTACTCGGATTGGGCGGGGGTGGAAAGTGGGGTCCCCCAGGGTTCTGTCCTGGGACCAATCCTGTTTAATTTATTCATAAATGATCTAGAGGAGGGGATATCTAGTACAATCTCAGTATTTGCGGACAATACTAAACTAAGCATGCCAATATCTTCTATGCAGGATGTGGAAACCTTACAAGCGGACCTGAACAAAATAACGGGGTGGGCAACTACATGGCAGATGAGATTTAATGTTGAAAAATGTAAAGTAATTCACTTGGGGGCCAGAAACCAGAAAGCAAGCTACTCACTAGGGGGGGAACCTCTGGGTGAGTCTAGGATGGAAAAGGACTTGGGGGTACTGGTAGACAACAAGCTTGGTAGTGGCATGCAATGCCAAGCCGCTGCAAGCAAAGCCAACAGAATACTGGCATGTATAAAAAAGGGGATTCACTCCAGAAATAAAGAGATTATTCTCCCACTCTACAAGACTCTGGTCCGGCCACATCTGGAGTATGCTGTCCAGTTCTGGGCACCGGTCCTAAGGAAGGATGTGCTGGAACTGGAGAAAGTCCAGAGAAGGGCAACAAAAATAATTAGGGGAATGGAGGACATCAGCTATGAGGAAAGACTACAAGCACTGAACTTATTCTCTCTGGAGAAGAGACGATTGAGGGGGGATATGATATCAATGTACAAATACTGTACTGGCGACCCTAGCATAAGGAACAAACTATTCAGAGAAAGGGGATACAATAAGACACGTGGCCACTCACTAAAACTAGAGGAAAGGCGGTTTAACCTTAAAGTGCGTAAGGGGTTCTTCACTATAAGAGCGGTAAGGATGTGGAATTCTCTTCCACAAGCAGTCGTATCAGCAGGGAGCATTGATCGTTTCAAAAAACTATTAGATGGACACCTTAAAGACCACAACATACAGGGGTATACAATGTACGGTTAAAAGCGGACACACACACACATCATAGGTTGAACTGGATGGACTGATGTCTTTTTTCAACCTCACTAACTATGTAACTATGTAATCATCGTCACTTGTCATCCCATCAGTGATCGTCGTCTGTCACCCCATCAATCATCGTCACCTGTCACCCCATCAGTGATCGTCATCTCTCACCCCATCAATAATCATCACCTGTCACCACATCAGTGATCGTCATCTGTCAACCCATCAATCATCGTCGCCTGTCACCCCATCAGTCATCATCATCTGTCACCCCATCAGTCATCATCACCTGTAACCCCATCAGTCATCGTCATCTGTCACCCCATCAGTCATCGTCACCTGTCACCCCATCAGTCATCGTCATCTCTCACCCCATCAATAATCATCACCTGTCACCACATCAGTGATCGTCATCTGTCAACCCATCAATCATCGTCGCCTGTCACCCCATCAGTCATCGTCATCTGTCACCCCATCAGTCATCATCACCTGTCACCCCATCAGTCATCGTCATCTGTCACCCCATTAGTCATCGTCACCTGTCACCCCATCAGTCATCGTCACCTGTCAACCCAACAGTCATCGTCATCTGTCAACCCATCAGTGACCGTCACCTGTCAACCCATCAGTCACCTGCCACCCATCAGTGATCATCCGCAGTCAACCGTCACCCGCCGCACAGCCCATCACAACCAGCATGTCAAAAAGGATGTACAGCAGCGAGGAGGCCCTTCAGGTCCTCTCCATTACTGATGAGAGCATCGGGGAGCTCTCATCAGTATCCGAATCCAATTCCGATCCCCGATTCGGAATTTGAAATCGCTAATAGTAGCGGACCGGAGATGGACTCGGACTATTCCTGTACACTTTCCTTTATACAATTTATTTTGGGGTGCAATTTATGCTATATACAGTGGGTACGGAAAGTATTCAGACCCCCTTAAATTTTTCACTCTTTGTTATATTGCAGCCATTTGCTAAAATCATTTAAGTTCATTCTTCTTCCTCATGAATGTACACATAGCACCCCATACTGACAGAAAAACACAGAATTGTTGACATTGTTGCAGATTTATTAAAAAAGAAAAACTGAAATATCACATGGTCCTAAGTATTCAGACCCTTTGCTCAGTATTTAGTAGAAGCCCCCTTTTGATCTAATACAGCCAGGAGTCTTTTTGGGAAAGATGCAACAAGTCTTTCACACCTGGATTTGGGGATCCTCTGCCATTCCTCCTTGCAGATCCTCTCCAGTTCTGTCAGGTTGGATGGTAAACATTGGTGGACAGCCATTTTTAGGTCTCTCCAGAGATGCTCAATTGGGTTTAAGTCAGGGCTCTGGCTGGGCCATTCAAGAACAGTCACGGAGTTGTTGTGAAGCCACTCCTTCGTTATTTTAGCTGTGTGCTTAGGGTCATTGTCACGTTGGAAGGTAAACCTTCGGCCCAGTCTGAGGTCCAGAGCACTCTGGAGAAGGTTTTTGTACATGGATATCCCTGTACTTGGCCGTATTCATCTTTCCCTCGATTGCAACCAGTCGTCCTGTCCCTGCAGCTGAAAAACACCCCCACAGCATGATGCTGCCACCACCATGCTTCACTGTTGGGACTGTATTGGACAGGTGATGAGCAGTGCCTGGTTTTCTCCACACATACCGCTTAGAATTAAGGCCAAAAAGTTCTATTTTGGTCTCATCAGACCAGAGAATCTTATTTCTCACCATCTTGGAGTCCTTCAGGTGTTTTTTAGCAAACTCCATGCGGGCTTTCATGTGTCTTACACTGAGGAGAGGCTTCCGTCGGGCCACTCTGCCATAAAGCCCCGACTGGTGGAGGGCTGCAGTGATGGTTGACTTTCTACAACTTTCTCCCATCTCCTGACTGCATCTCTGGAGCTCAGCCACAGTGATCTTTGGGTTCTTCTTTACCTCTCTCACCAAGGCTCTTCTCCCCCGATAGCTCAGTTTGGCCGGACGGCCAGCTCTAGGAAGGGTTCTGGTCGTCCCAAACGTCTTCCATTTGAGGATTATGGAGGCCACTGTGCTCTTAGGAACCTTAAGTGCAGCAGAAATCTTTTTGTAACCTTGGCCAGATCTGTGCCTTGCCACAATTCTGACTCTGAGCTCTTCAGGCATTTCCTTTGACCTCATGATTCTCAATTGCTCTGACATGCATTGTGATCTGGAAGGTCTTACATAGACAGGTGTGTGGCTTTCCTAATCAAGTCCAATCAGTATAATCAAACGCAGCTGGACTCAAATGAAGGTGTAGAACCATCTCAAGGATGATCAGAAGAAATGGAAAGCACCTGAGTAAAATATATGAGTGTCACAGCAAAGGGTCTGAATACTTAGGACCATGTGATATTTCAGTTTTTCTTTTTTTATAAATCTGCAACAATGTCAACAATTCTGTGTTTTTCTGTCAGTATGGGGTGCTATGTGTACATTCATGAGGAAGAAGAATGAACTTAAATGATTTTAGCAAATGGCTGCAATATAACAAAGAGTGAAAAATTTAACGGGGTCTGAATACTTTCCGTACCCACTGTACATGCAACCACTTACTGACCGCCTAACGACTATATACGTCGGTCATTAAAAGCGAAATACTGGGGTTATGGCAGCAGATAGCTGCCATAACCCCAGTATTTTTTTAAACAGCGGGCGGTTGGCTTTCAGATAAGGGTGGTCCCAGTGGCGGATTCGCCGCGGAATTATCCTTACGGTGCAGGGGAAGAGGTCCCCCGCCCCCCCTCCCGCCGCATCTGAGACGTTTTCCCAGCTTACCGGACCCGCCGGCAGCGGGGAAAACTATCCGGTCCCGGATCCTCAGAGACAGGAATTCGAGTGAAGGCAAGATGGCCCTCACTCGACTCTATGGTCTTGGAGGACCGGAGCTACGTCAAAAGTCGTTGCCTAGCAACCGGTTTAAAGGGCCGCTTTTTTTTTTTCAACAATTTTTTTTTTCTTTTTTAGTGTAGTTGTGAGGTCTTTTTGACCTCAGATCTCTCAATAAAGAGGACCTGTCATGCCTATTTCTATTACAAGGGATGTTTACATTCCATGTAATAGGAATAAAAATGATCCAAACATTTTTTTTTTAAATCTGTGTAAAATAAAAAAATAATAAATAAAATAAATAGGAAAAAAAAAAAATGAAAGCACCCTGTCCCCGTTAGCTCGCGCGCAGAAGCGAATGCATACGCAAGCCCCGCCCACATATGTAAACGGTGTTCAAACCACACATGTGAAGTATCGCCGCGATCGTTAGAGCGAGAGCAATAATTTGAGCCCTAGACCTCCTCTGTAACTCTAAGCTAGTAACCTGAACAAATTTTTAAAGTGTTGCCTATGGGGATTTTTAAGTACCAATGTTTGGCGCCATTCCGTGAGCGTGCGCAATTTTGAAGCATGACATGTTGGGTATCTAATTACTCGGCGTAACATTATCTTTCACATTTTGGAAAAAAAATTGGGCCAAATTTACTGTTTTCTTATATTTTAAATAAAAAAAGTGAATATTTTTCAAAAAAATTGCATTTGGAAGACTGCTGCGCAAATATGGTGTGATACAAAATATTGCAACAATCTCCATTTTATTCTCTAGGGTCTCTGCTAAAAAAAAATATAGAACGTTTGGGGGTTCTAAGTAGTTTTCTAGCAAAAAAAATGATTTTAGCTTGTAAACACCAAGTGTCAAAAATAGGCCCAGTCTTAAAAGTGGATAAATGGACAACTTTGTGTAAATTGCTACTTGATGTTAGGCCTCTGTATGTGGTTAGGCTATGTCAAAGCGTTACACATGTGGTATCGCCATGCTCAGGAGGAATAGCAGAATGTATTTTGTGGTGCAATTTTTGATATGCACATGCTATGTGTTGGAAATATTTCATAAATGAACAACTTTGTGTAAAAAAAAAATGCATTTTCATTTTCTTTCCACAGTTTCCAAAAACTTGTGGAAAAAATGACACGTTCAAAAGACTCATTATGCCTCAAAAATTATACGTTGGGGTGTTTGCTTTCCAAAATGGGGTCATTTTATGGGGGTTTCCATTGCCCTGGTGCTCCAGGGCCTTCAAAAGTGCGATAGGTTGTCAGGAAATTATATGTGTAATTTATGCTCCTAGAATGCCGGACGGTTCTACTTGGATGTTAGGCCTCTGTATGTGGGCAGGCTGTGAAAAAGTCTCACACATGTGGAATCGCCATACTCAGGAGGAGTAGTAGAATGTGTTTTGGGGTGTAGTTCCAAGTATACATATGCTGTGTGAGAGAAATAACCTGTTAATACGTCAATTTGTAAAAAAAAAAAAAATCTTAATTTTGCAAAGAATTGTGGGAAAAAATTACAACTTCAAAAAACTCACCATGCCCCTTATTAAATACCTTGGAATGTCTACTTTCCAAAAAGGGGTCATTTGGGGGGTATTTATACTTTCCTGACTTTTTAGTGTCTCAAGAAATGAGATAGGCCTTCAGTACATCAGGTGTGATCAAGTGTGATCAATTTTCAATGAATAGCACCATAGCTTGTGGACTCTATAACTTTACAAAGACCAAATAATATACACTCATTTGGGTTATTTTTACCAAAGATAAGTAGCAGTATAAATTTTGGCCAAAATTTGTGAAGAAAAATTACTAATTTGCTAAATTTTATGACAGAAACAAAGAAAAATGCGTTTTTTCACAATATTTTCAGTCTTTTTTTATTTATAGCACAAAAAAAAAATCCAGTAGTGATTAAATACCATCAAAAGAAAGCTCTATTTGTGTGAAGAAAAGGACACTAATTTTTTATGGGTACAGTGTTGCATGACTGAGTAATTGTCATTCAAAGTGTGAGAGCGCTGAAAGCTGAAAATCGGTCTGGGCAGGAAGGGGGTGAAAGTGCATTGTAGGCAAGTGGTTAAACATGTAAAAAATCACAATACACGCCCAAAAGGGGCAACTATTAAAATACATGTCACACATGAGTGATATTATAGGAAATATCACTATGACATTTGTAGCAATTGACGCAGATATTATCCTAATTGCTGGTCACCAGCTGGTTGACCAGCAATTATAGGTGTATAGGTGTTCATGGTGATATTTCCTAAATAAATCAAGTCTGACATGTATTTTAATACTTGCCCCTTTTGGGTGTGTATTGTGATTTTTGACATGTTTAAATAAAGACAATTCTTTATACATTGTCTGTCTCATGTTAGTGCCAATAAAGTCCATCATAGCAGGACTATGTCTTGTTAATTTTGTTAGTATACACTCTACTAGGAAGCAGCATTGGTAAAGGTCTCCCTTTTTTTATTTTTCTAAGGTGAAAGCAAGTTCTCGCTAAAGGTGCTTAAAATACTGAATGAACCCTCTCCACACTGCTATACACCCTTCTAGAAAACTTTACATAAAAACAGGGATTTTTAGTTCACATGAATTGTAATGCATTGCAATACATGTTTAAGCTGGCCAACTGCGTCAAAGTAATCCCTCTCTGGCCAGACCTACACTACACTATACTACTCTACACTACACTACTTTACAATAAGCTAATCCCCTCCACCCTGCCATAATCCCTCTCTCTGTGCGGCCCTGACGGGCTTGCAACTCTCTCTCTGTTTCTTTGGCCTCACCAGGCTCATAGCTCTCTCTCTGTCTCTTTTGCCTCGCCAGGCTCACAGCTCTCTCTTTCTGTCTGCAGCCCAGCCGGGCTTACAGCTCTCTCTCTCTCTGTCTCTCTGTCTCTTTGGCCTCACCAGGCTCACGGCTCTCTCTCTCTCTGTCTCTCTGTCTCTTTGGCCTCACCGGGCCCACGGCTCTCTCTCTGTCTCTTTAGCCTCACAGCTCTCTCTCTGTCTCTTTGGCCTCACCGGGCTCACGGCTCTCTGTCTCTTTTGCCTCACCGGGCTCATGGCTCTCTCTCTGGCCTCACCGGGCTCAGAGTTCTCTCTCTGTCTCTTTGGCCTCACCGGGCTCACAGCACTCTCTCTGTCTCTTTGGCCTCACCGGGCTCACGGCTCTCTCTCTCTGTCTCTTTGGCCTCACCGGGCTCACGGTTCTCTCTGTCTCTTTGGCCTCACCAGGCTCATAGCTCTCTCTTTGTCTCTTTGGCCTCACCGGGCTCACAGCTCTCTCTCTCTGTCTCTTTGGCCTCACCGGGCTCACATCTCTCTCTCTGTCGCCTCGCCGGGCTCACAGCTCTCTCTCTGTCTCTTTTGCCTCTTCGGCTCACAGCTCTCTTTCTGTCTGCAGCCCCGCCGGGCTTACAGCTCTCTCTCTCTCTGTGGCCGTACCAGGCTCGCAGTTCTCTCTCATCGGCCCTGATATTTGCAGGAATGTAGATATTTATTGTAAACTTCAGTATACCTGTCGGGATTCGAACCCGTGACCAGCCACATCCCATGCAGTAGCCCTGCTTACTAGGCTACAGTCCTCTCTGCACATTCCTCCCTGAAGCCTATTATTCCACCCTAGTCTTGCCAAGCCTTGCTCATCACCCTTGATTCCCCACACCTGGTACTTCCCTATATAAGTCCAGCCCCTTGCACTCCAGCTTGCTGATTATTGAGCTCCTGAGCCTTGATCAAGCTTCTCCTCACCTGCTGCTCTTGCCTATTACCAGAAATCCACTGCTGACCAGGAATTGACTACTGACTACTCTTCTGCTTTGTCCCTACCTACTGAACCCTTCCGATCCCTATTGTCTGACCACGCTTACTGCTGCCCCCCCCGACCTTTGGCCCGTCTGACTTCTCTCTGGTTATCCCTTGTCTGCTCCTCCACCTCCGGACCGAACCTGCACTCTGCCTGGCTGGGTGATCCTGGGGACCGCGACCTGGTGTTAGCTTGCAGCGCAGTCTATCCCCACCATCAGGGGCTCTAGTGAAAACCAGCTAGCACTTAGTTTCCGCACTTCAGGTGAACCTGTGTCCTCATCAAAGTACTAGGAATAAATCCTGCGAGCGACCCTGAGGCTCTAAATCAATCAGTTATTTGCCGCAGACGCTCCACTTCTCATAATAGTGTGCTTATTTGAAATAAATATATAGTGTTGCGCAAATAAAAAATTATTAAATTAATTAAAACAAAGTAAAGGAGAGTGAACCCCTACAACCAAAAGGTTGCACAATGGGTATGTGAAAGTGAAAAATCTTAATTAGATAATAGATGATAAATGAAAATCGGGTAAGTGCCCTCTGAAGCGTGAATCCCAACAACCAAGCAGGCTGTACAACGGGTATATGAAATAAAGTTGATAATGTCTGCTTGGTTGTAGGGGTTCACTCTTCAGAGGGCACTCACTTGCGTTTTTCACATCACTTCATCTAATATCTCATTAAGACGTTTTCTTTTTTATCTTAATTATTTATCTATAGGAGCACTTTTGTATATCATTTTAAAAGTATTTTTATCATCAACTTTTATTTCACAAATAAGCACTTGATTTTTTACGGCTGCACATCATTTACATTTTTAGGATTATAGAAGATTTTAAGAAGTATTTATCTTTCTATTAGTTTTACTCTTATATTTATGGTTCATCCAGTAGGGACATCTTGCGCTGATTCTTCCTTTTCTCTTTGACTTACTTTGTATGTGGTGACACTAAGGAATTAGCTGCGGAGTCCGGGTGCTCCATTTTGCTATCAGCCCCCTCCTTATCCCCGCTCTTTTTTCTAGTGGTAGCACATAGGTTTATTCTCCTATATATTTGTGTATTAAATTAATTAATTTTGTGCTTAAATAATTAAAAATCTAAAATATTCATATGTGTCCATATTTGGACTTTATTTATTGGCTTTTTTGATCTTTGCACACTGGACTTTTATATCTATATATTTTCTCTTTTCTATGAATATTATATTATATATTATATTTTACTTCTTTATTAGCACTACTGGCACTTTAATATTATGTCACTTCATCATTATGAATATTTTGGATTTTTAATTAAGCACTTGCCGACCGGTCACGTTGACCGTACTGCGGCAAAGTGGTTCGTTATCGTCCAGCGACGTAGTACTACGTCGCTGGACTCCTCCCCCTGTGGGCGCGCTCCCGCTGTTTTCATTCACAGCGGGAGTTGGGCCAGGGGAGGAGCGGCGGCAAACGCCGCTGCTCTTCCCCGATCGTCGGGGAATCTAGTTTGGAGACAGTGACAGGGAGTGACAGATCGCAGTGTTCAGCATAGCTGAATATCCGATCTGTCCCTGACTCACTCAGTCACCTCCCCCCACACACGTCAGTAAGCACCAGGCATACATTAACCCCTCCCTCTCCAATAAAATTAACCCCTTCCCTGCCAGTGTCATTTTTACAGTAACAGTGTATATGTATAGCACTGATTACTGCAGTAATGTCACTGGTAACCCAAAAAGTGTCAAAAATGTCAGTCAAGGGTCCGATCTGTCCACCGCAATGTCGCAGTCCCGCAAAAAAATCGCAGATCGCCGCCATTACTCGTTAAAAAAAAAACACCAAAAATGACAGAAATCTTTCCCTTAGTTAGTAAACGCAACAACTTTTGCGCAAACCAATCAAAATACGCTTATTGTGATTTTTTTTACCAAACATAGGTAGCAGAAAACAAATTGGCCAAAAATTAAAAAAAAATTTGATTTTTACATTTTTTTTGGGTGGAATTTCATATAAAAAAATGTTAAAAATATTGTTATTTTTTCAAAATAAACGTTCTTTTTTTGTTTATAGCGCAAAAAGTAAAAATCAAATACCACCAAAAGAAAGCTCTGTTTGTGGGAAAAAAAGGACGTAAATTTCGTTTGGGTACGGTGTCGCACGACCGCGCAATTGTCAGTTAAAGTTGCACAGCGCCGAATCGCAAAAAGTGGCCTGTACGTAAGAAAGCAAAAACCTCCGGTGGTAAAGTGGTTAAGCACAAAATTAATTAATTTAATAATTTTTTATTTGCGCAACACTATATTTATCTAATTAAAGTACTACCTGGTGTCCATCCGGTATCCAGTACAGCTACCACCGTAGCCAACCCGGATTGTCTGACCACGCCTCTGCCAGATTTCCTGCACCTACTACCAGGCTGCGGTCCTTGCCACTGGGCTCCACTCCTACCTCCGGCCAGCAGTCCTCTGACTCAGGTGAGCCTGTAGGATTGTTACAATACCACAGCACAGACCTGTAAAGGCAGGGAAGTAGGTGGTCCTGTCTTCCTGTTTCTTAATAACTCACCAGATGTCCTCTGATTTCAGGGATCTAAATAAACAGAAAAGATGTTAGAGATAGAAGACCACATTTGGATTTCGAGGGTCAAAGTAAAAAATAAAACCTGGATTTCCAAATTCATCATATTCAAAGTGAAAAAGAAAGTTGTCGACGTCTTCTCCACGGGGCATGTAATCGACCCTCCGGTACACCCTTCTGGGTCCATCCTGTGGAAGAACATCAATCACTGCTCTGCAAAGGGGACATGAATTGCGTTGCTCCCTCCATGTTCCAATGCAGCTTGAATGAAATACATGGGAGCAGGGTAGGGTTGTAGTGTCCTCTCCTGCTTCCATTTCACTCAAGCAGATTGCACATGTGGGCAGCTCTTGATACTCCCTGGCCGGTGGTCTGGCTGGTGCTGGCTGGTCCTCAGCAATGATGCGCTCCCTTGGAGATCGACTCCTGTTGGACCTGGCGTTCTCCCGTTGTTGTCGTAGAGCAGTTCTTGACCGTGTGCGATGGGCAATTGGTGAATCCATGCCTGTAATAATAATGGATAGATTTCAGCATTTCTGTCATATAGCCTTTTCTATCAGAATTATAAACCTTAAATGACTAGTGCAAGTGTCTCATTTTTAACAGATTTCAAGTGTGATAGGTGGCTGTCTCATAGGTAAACCTGAAAATAGGAGATAATTTAACTACTTCAGCCACTGTGATGTACCCGTACGTAGCCAGATTGAAGTGGTTATACCGGGATAGGACCTGCAGCTACAGGCAACATTCCAGTATCTATTTTTTTAACCAGCAATGCTCTTTAATGTAAAAGTGATCCTAGTGGCTAATTTAGTGATAGCTAATTAGCCGCTGGATCGCGTTTACTGGCAGCGGAAGGGGCAATGTGGATTCTCCTGTTCCACTGGGGAGCCCTGGACTGAATCCAGCAGTTCCGCCAGCTAACCATAGGGATGATTGAAGATCGGAACATCCCCAGATCTCTATAAAGAGGACCTGGCACTGCTCCAGCTATCACAAGGGATATTGTTCATCCCTTCTGAGTAGCCATAAAAGTAAACAAAAAAATTGTAAAAAAAATTATTAAAATAAAAAAAAAATGGAAATCCCCCCTGCCCCCCCCGGTCATGTGCAAAGGCAAATGCATATGTAGGTCACACACACACATATATCAATGGCGTTCCCACCGCACATCACACATGAGTTATTGCCTCAAACGTTGTAGCAAGAATATTATATGCAATGATTATAGCGCTAAGTGTCCTGTGTAACACTAAACTGGTAAACTGTAAAGGCTTTTAAAGCATCGTCTATGGATAATTTATTGTGTCGTTCCATTTGTTTGCTCAATTTTAAAGCTTGACATGTTAGGTGTCTATTTACGTGGCTTAACATCATTTATATTTGACCAAACCATTAGGTATTCTACGGTGTTTTTGTGCATTAAAATGCATTATTGCCCTCCAAATAGATTAGCAATTGAAAAACAGCTGCGCAAATACCGTGTGATATAAAAAAACTGCAACACCCACAATTTAATCCTCTCATGCCCCTGCTTTAAAAAAAATGTTTTGGGGTTCTAAGTAATTTTCTAGCAAAAAATGCTGATTTTACATATTTGCATCTGCCACTTTATAACTTACTACATAGTTATGACTACATAGATGGCAGAATTGATACTCGTGCCATTCAAGATATTGGCAGAGGCTCTTTATATACTTGATTATGTTTCTATATTGTATTTTTTAGAGCAATTAAAGTATTGTGTTTACGCCTACGTGCCCGCCTTTACAGGTGATTACATTAATTTGGTACACACCCTCTATTTGTCTTGTAGCACCCTACAGGTAGGTGCTAGGTAAGTATATAGTGGGCCTTGTCTGCCTAACAGCAGGGCTGTGATTTGTTAGGTAGGGTGTCAGGGCTTCCAGATGTGCCTGCTGAAGGGGAAGTATCCTCACTGGCTTCTGTTAGAGGCTTCTCATAGGGCAGTGTGGGAAGCCCAATCAGGGGACACATCCCAGCTTGTAACTACCCCAGAAGGCAGATTAGGCTGTGAATGATTCTGGGAGTGGGTATAAGTTTAGGGGAAGTGCATGACAGGGTGTCTTTGGGGGGAGCAGAGTCCCAGAAAGGAGAGTGCGGCTGTCTCTCCTCCTGTCTGAGGAAGGAGGATGTCGCGGGTTGTCGCCCGAGTATCCAGAGAGTGCTGAGTTGAGCTGAGGGGATCCGGTGTGCCGAGAACCTACGGAGAGAGAGAGGGGGGGGGGGTCCAGTCCCAGGGAAGCCTACACATGTTGTGAGTACTGCGGATTGTCCCTGGGGGTCTGCCTAGAGTCAGAGGGGACCACTCCGGGAGAGGTTCTGGGATCCAGTGTCAGCTAGCTGTAAAGGGGGTACCTAGGTAGAGGACCCTGATTTTGCAAAGGGGGTACATAGTCAGTGGACCCTGAAGAGTTCAAGGTCAAAGGGGGCACCTGCAGTTTGGGCCCTGAATTGTACAGTGTGTGCCAGTTACAGTGACAGTTATACAGAGTTCTACAATATACTACCTCAAGCTGTGCCAGGCGGGGGAAAGTATTCAGTGACTTTTACTGCACAACAGTATCAGGAGTTCTATGGTTCTCAGTCTTGGATCTACTGGACTATAAGTCAGGGATTCAACACTTCTTCTGCTATACAGAGTGTTCTCAGAGTCAGTGAGCGTTGGCTGGCGCCGGCTGGCGTCAAGGAGGCGCCAACAGGCATTTTCAGGATCAAAGTCCCAATTGTAATTAGTTTGAGCCTAAAGGAGTATCCCACTCATTCCCTTCTCTCATCCCCTTTAATTTATAATAAAAACCCAAAAACAAAGATGCTGGAGTTGTCGCTGCTTCAGTTGTCACACCAAGGGACTCAGCTCACATGGGCTGGAGAGGATTCCGCTACTAATGGCAGACCCACATCAGGCCAGAGGCCTGGAAACCAAGTTGCTACGGTCTAAAGAGTGCTTATGTCCTTTTTCTTTTTTTACTAAATGCACCAGCATTCTCTTTGTATCTCCGGTAATGTACCTGTGGTGAAAAGTGCATTCTTTGTGATATACAGTTTCTCTATAGGTTTTTTTTTTCTTGTGTAAAATTTAGCGGCCTCTCGGCCCCTGGGCCTTAGCGCAGAGAGGCCGCATATTTGTGTGAATTGCAGTCAATATCGCTTTGCAGACAACGGATGTTTGGATGACATGACAGCCAACTACGGTGGTCATGTGATCTTAAGCTATGCCCCACCTCTGGGCATTTTAACCCTTTCATTCCTAAGCCTTTTTTTGACACTTGTTGCTTACAAGTTAAAGCCAGTATCTTTTGCTAGAAAATTACCTAGAACCCCCAAACATTTTATATATATATTTCTCTATCATCCATTGACAGACGCAGCTCCATATAATTCTTCACCATTGGGTTATGCTATAATACATCATACTGTATATTTTCTTGAAAACTACACTCAAACTTAGTGCACAAAATTAGACCCAGTTTTTCTGGTAAAATATAAAAGATGGCGCTGTGTCCGGTAATACGTCACCAACACCAAGACTGAAAATTGCGCACTCCTGTGAAATGGCAACAACTGCGGTACCTGAGATTGTCCATTGGCAACACTTTAAAAGCCTTTATAGGTTATCCGTGGGCTCTGGCACTAGAATGTTTTCTCTCACTATGAGGTTCATAGCGATACCTTACATGTGTGATGCAATCATTCTTTACATATGCATGCCAGACCTAAGCACACAATTGCATTTGGCATGATCATGGGGGCAGGCGGGAGTCATTTAAATTGTTCATTTTTAATAATAATTTTTTTATTCACATTTTTTTTTTGTTACACTCTTTTAACCACTTCCTTACCGCTGGGCGTCATATGACATCCAGGGGTTTAGGTGGGGATATCTGAATGATGGGTGCCGATGCAGGCATCATTCAGATAATATTTTTTTCAGCCTGCGATTCCCTTCACCATAAGAACAATCATAGTGGCTGTTCAGTCGTTTGATTGTTCTTATAGGAGGCGGGAGAGGACATCTCCCCCTTCCGCCACCCTCCGGTGCTTCTACTGACTCTCCCGTGCCATCGGCTTGCCGGGGAAGGAATCGGCCGCCGGCGGAAGTACACCATAGAGACTGCTGAGGACCAGATGGTCCCCTGCAGTCTCTTTGACTTTTGAAGGCCAGGGCATGAGGTGATGACGTCACGCCTGGCCTGTCAGTTGTTAATACTGCTGTGACCTCGGTTGGATAGCCGAGATCGTTTTTTTTTTTTTTTTATTTCAGGCTTTCCAGCCTGTAGGAGGAATCTGAGGTCTTATTGACCCCAGATCTCTCCATAAAGAGAACCTGTCATGCACTATTCCTATTACAAGGGATGTTTACAGTCCTTGTAATAGGAATAAAAGTGATAAAAAAAATAAAATATAAAAAAAAAATTAAAAAATTAAAGTGCCCTTATCCCCGCCTGCTCACATGCATAAGAGAACGTAAAGTTCGTCATGGCCACATATGTAATATGTAAATGGCGTTCAATCCATACATGTGAGGTATTGCCGCAAACGTTAGAGTGAGAGCAACAATTCTAGCACAAGACCTCCCCTGTAACTCTAAACTGGTAACCTGTAAACTTTTTTAAAGCATTGCCTATAGAGATTTTTAGGTACCAAGGTTTGGCGTCATTCCACAAGTGTGCGCAATTTTAAAGCCTGACATGTTAGGTATCTATTTACTCGACATAACATAATCTTTCACATTATACAACAAAATTGGGCTAACTGTAGTGTTTTTTTTTTTTTTTTATTTATGAAAGTTTGTTTTTTCCCATAAGAGCGCATCTGAAAAATTTCTGTGCAAATACCGTGTCGTGTGACATAAAAAGTTGCAATGACCACCATTTTATTCCCTAGGGTCTCTGCTAAAAAAAAAAATATATAATGTTTGCGGGTTACAAGTAATTTTCTAGCAAAAAAATGATGAATTTTACATGTAGGAGCGGAGTGCCAGAAATGGCCTGGTATGGAAGTGGTTAAAATATATTTTTTCATTCAACTTTATTGCTATTACAAGGGGTGAACAAGACCCACTGTGATAGCTTTGGCCGGTGACAGGCACTCCTCGTGGAGAAATCAAGGGTCTGTTAGATCGTCGATCCCTCCTCTGCCCTACAAGACAGCTGATCAGACAGAGGACTGATTTTTTTTTTTTTAATACACATTTTGGTTTTTTTTGCTAAAATATAATAGATAATGTTGCATCAGGTAAATAGATACCAAACTTGTCATGTGCATGCTTGTGAAATGGTGACAAACTGCGCTACCTAAAATTGTCCATAGGCAATGCTTTAAAAGCCTTTAAGTGCCGGTTCACATTTCTGCGATGTGGGAACGCTGGGAATATACAGCGTGTTCCTGCATCGCATCCGCACCCCTGGCAGTTCACACTGCCATATGCGACAGGCTGGGGGTGTCAATTAACAGTTAACAACACCCCCAGATCAGATTGCATATCGCAGTGCAATCTGAAAGTTCGCACAGAATCGGATCGCAGGTGCGTTAGGTGCGATTGCGGTGCAAATTCAGCCATACAAACTGTACCGCACAGAGATGGCATGTAATTTTAGGAGCAGTGCGCTCCGAATTACATGCGATCTCGGTGATCGCACAAATGTGAACCGGCACTTACAAAAAAAAAAAACAATATTTTTCATTTTCTTCTATATAACATTTCCAAAAAAAGAATAAAACATCAATTTTTTTCATCATTTTAGGCCAATTTGTATTCTGTTACATATTCTTGGTAAAAAAAAAAATCCCAATAAGTGCATTTTGATTGCTTTGCGCAAAAGTTATTGCGTCTACAAACTAGGGGAAAGATTTATGTCATTTTTTTTTCTACTAGTAATGGCGGTGATCTGCGATTTTTAGCGGGACTGCGACATTGCGGCGGACAGATTGGACCCCTAACTGTCATTTTTGACACTTTTGGGGGGACCAGTGACATTACTACAGTAATCAGTGCTAAAAATATGCACTGTTACTGTAATAATGACAAGGGCAGGGAAGGGGTTAACCCAGGGGTGATCAAAGGGTTAAGTGTGAGCCTAGGGGAGTGTTTTCTAACTGTATGGGGGATGGGCTTGTGAAATAAACTTAGAGACCTTTGATCCTATATGGGAGAATCACAGGCACTCTGTGAAAATTTCAGAGAGAAGAACGGTCTACTGTCTTTACAACAGCTGACTGGTGTTCTCTATCAGCGGGGAGCCATCGCGGGTGCACAGCGGCAATCGCGGCCGCCGGCCCTGTTGATCGGCATCCCTGCTGCCTAGTAGGGGTGGGTGCGTGCCGGCGGCGGCATGGGCTCTCCCCCCAGGAGTGCTCCCGCAAACCGCTGTACAGGTACGGCGATTGGCGCAGCTGAGCCAGCCTGCCGCAGTATATATGCGATGGGCGGTCGGCAAGTGGTTAAGCAAGCTTTGGGCAGGGCAAACCTAAATCCTAATGAAAATGTCATTTAAACAAGCTGCTAGCAAGCTTCAGCAAGCAACCACCATTTTCCTACACAGCAAGAAGTGCTGAAGCTCCCCCAATTCTACTAGAAGCATGTTTAACCTCTCTGGCGGTCTAATTATGTACAGATTACTGTGCTAAAAGCGCTACATTGTTTTGCATGCAAATCTGTTCTTTTATATTTTAAAACTCACCTTCCCCTGCGATCCCCTGCTGTCCTCCCCTGTCGTCCTCCCCCCGCTGTCCTCCCACTGTCCTCCCGCTGTGTGCTCGGCCGATGCTGACACCTGTCTTTCCGTTCCCTTCCCTGTGAGTGTGGAACCGGCGGCAAATTCAAAAATGTAAATACACTAAATGAAATGATACAAAGTTGTGATCCTAACGGATTACACTGTATCATGCCATTTCACCACAGGATTTCACCTGGTGACTTTTCCAGTGCCCTGCCTGTGCTTTTCCAGTTCTTTGTGCCTGGAAAATAGAGAACGACCATGGCGTCCAAAAATTTTTCTTTTTGCGCAAAAGCACTTTTAGACGAACTGGAAAACAGCAACAGCGAAACTGAGTTACTTGAAGAACAGAGCGATAGCGATTCATGGGAAAATTCGTCATCAGGTACGGAAAGTGACGACAGCGACGATTCTGATGTCTCTTTCTGGCGCAAAACTCTGTTGAAAATTCTGAAGAATCATTTGATATACTTCCCAAATTCCACAAGCTATGTGCTAGGAAGAGACATCAGAATCGTCGCTGTCGTCACTTTCCGTACCCGATGACGAATTTTCCCACAAATCGCTATCGCTTAGTTCTTCAAGTAACTCCGTTTCGCTGTCGCTGTTTTCCAGTTCGTCTAAAAGCACTTTTTGGACGCCATGGTCGTTCTCTATTTTCCAGGTACAAAGAACTGGAAAAGCACAGGCAGGGCACTGGAAAAGTCACCCGGTGAAATTCTGTGGTTAAATGGGATGATACAGTGTAATCCGTTAGGATCACAGCTTTGTATCATGTCATTTGGTGTATTTACACTTGAATTTGCCGCCGGTTCCATCCCCCCCTGCGTCGCAACGCTCGCAGGGAAGAGAACCGGAAGGCAAGTGCCAGCAATCGGCCGAGCACAGAGCGGGGAGAGAGTATGAGGACGACCGGGAGGATGGCAGGGGGGACGGCGGGGGATCGCAGGGAAGGTGAATAACATTCTGTGGTAATCCCAAGTGTGGCTCGGGGTTACTGCTTTTGGTACTGAAAGTTAACCCGGAGCCACACTCGGGAATACCCCCAGGGAGGTTAATGTGACAGTCAGCTCTCTGTGATGTGTGTATCACCTCTCTAAACTGGAGTGCTTTAAATGCATCAATAAAGCTGCTAGAAGTTGGGAAGAAGTTTGCAGCTCATACTGATCTTACTCAAGCTAATGCCTGTGGGAACAAGGCTTAAGCCAAAGGTCCCCAAACTATGGCAAGGTGGTTTCCATAGACCAGCCCCTGTGAGAAGGCCCTACATGCAGAGCTTTCTCATTGCAAGCTACTGTATTCAGAAAGTCTGAGGGTGGAAGGCAGATGGTTCCAGCACCTGGCATTATTTCAGACACCCTTAGGTGGTGTGAACTCCTTTCCAATGGTGCTTATAGGCCTGGTTGTGACCTCCCTATGAGGGAAAGCACAGGGGATGAAGTCTGCAAGTTGAGTCTCATAGAACACCAATGCTGGGCCACCTTTTCCTATTAACACAAGGACCCCATTCCTTCCACTGACATAATGGCATTCATAACTCCTAAAGACCACCGATCTGGTAGTATGCATTTTTTTTACCCCCCCCCCACCCCCCACCTCAAAACAGAGTTGTTTGGAGCCTGTTTACAGAAATTCATTTTTTTGGGCTTTAGCACTTTCTGAGCCACTGACCCAGAAACACATGCAAAGATTTTCTGATGTCACTTGTTGCTCTGAGGCTGTGACTCCCATTGTATAGAAGTCAGAGAACCAACTGGACAGCTAAGTAACTAGCAGGAACCGGCCGAGATCGGAACCATGTATGGGCAGGCTGAATGTACCCTAGTTGATCGATCAACCTGGGTACAACCAGCCTGTCCGAGTTTATAGGTGATTATTGCTAGTGGCTGTTATAGCTGCTAGCAAAAATCACTGTGTTCTCTCAGTGCGGCATCCTTCCCCGCCAGGAGAACACAATGGCTCTGTGGGAGTCGGTGTTGATGGGGAAATCGATCGATTTTCTTTATTGCAACCCATGGTTGCAGGAAAGAAGTTCGCTCTGTGTAAGGCTTGGCTTAGAAAATCAGTGCTCCTCATCTGACCCATTGATTCTCACCTTTCTAGTGGAATGTCATTTGAAATTTATTATAAGAAGATCTTGGAGTAGCCATATAAGAAGGCAAAAATGACCCAAATAATAATAGATAAAAATTCAGCGCAACTGTATAAAATAATATAATAGAAAGCTGCTATGCACTAAAGGATCAATAAACCAAAAGTCCCAATAACAAATATATAACAAAAAGTGCAGCGCTATCAAATATGGATTATGAAGAAGATATCGAGGAGAGCAGTCCACAGGTGAAAATTATGGTGAAGCATGCACAAGATATAAACATTCAGTGCTCTTCAATGTGCTGGTAATCCTCCACCCAGTCTCATTAGCCTCTCACCTCACACTTAGCCCCTGTGTCACCAGACGGGCTAGTAAGACAAACTTTATCCAAGGATATCACAAATATAGATCAAATCAGTATTCCTCTTCATCAGAAGATAAGGCTCACAGGTAACAGATCACAGGTCCATAAAGCGGGTCACAGGTCCATAGGAAAACAAAGGTCCGGACATAGTGCATTACCGCAATAAATTACTTTATTGAACATAGCATAAAATCATAAAAATTACCTTGTAAAGCACTATACAAGTGCATGTGATGAGCAGATTGTATTACACACAGCGGTCTCGACCGCAATGGATGGCGGGTGACGTCACCGGCCCCTCCCCCTTTGCACGCGTTACGTCCCACTGAGGAAGTCCCGTGCAGTGGGACGTAACGCGTGCAAAGGGGGAGGGGCCGGTGACGTCACCCGCCATCCATTGCGGTCGAGACCGCTGTGTGTAATACAATCTGCTCATCACATGCACTTGTATAGTGCTTTACAAGGTAATTTTTATGATTTTATGCTATGTTCAATAAAGTAATTTATTGCGGTAATGCACTATGTCCGGACCTTTGTTTTCCTATGGACCTGTGACCCGCTTTATGGACCTGTGATCTGTTACCTGTGAGCCTTATCTTCTGATGAAGAGGAATACTGATTTGATCTATATTTGTGATATCCTTGGATAAAGTTTGTCTTACTAGCCCGTCTGGTGACACAGGGGCTAAGTGTGAGGTGAGAGGCTAATGAGACTGGGTGGAGGATTACCAGCACATTGAAGAGCACTGAATGTTTATATCTTGTGCATGCTTCACCATAATTTTCACCTGTGGACTGCTCTCCTCGATATCTTCTTCATAATCCATATTTGATAGCGCTGCACTTTTTGTTATATAAAAATGACCCAACCCACCAGGATACACCTAGAAGGTAAATGTGACTTTTTAGTGGATTGATCCCTTTTAGTATATGATAGTTATGTCATGAATTACATAGTTGATCCTCAGTTACCAAAAAGAGAAATGGCTTTTCCTGAGTAGGTTGTATTCATCACAAGCATGTGACACCTTGTCCTGAAACCTACAACTCCCCTTTCCCTATTTATATATGTGAGCGATTCCCCATCATACTAGAGCAGAAACGTACTTTATATACAAACCCTGAACAGTGAAACGGTAACGCCATCATTTAACCACTTTACGTCTGCTCACAGTAATACTACTGCGGCAGAGTGGTTCGTTATTGTCTGACGACGTAGTATTAACGTCGTCAAAAACTCCCCCTTCTGGGCGGCGCTTGCGCGCCGCCGGAGGCTCGCTCCCGCTGTTTTCATTCACAGCGGGAGTCGGGCCAAGGGAGGAGCAGCGGCGATCGCCGCTGCTCTGCCCCGATCGCCGGGGATCTAGTGTGGAGATTCGCCCGCCTGTGTAAACACAAGCGGACGGATCTCCATAGTGACAGGGAGTGACAGATCGGACAGTTCAGCATAGCTGGACATCCGATCTGTCCATGACTCACTCAGTCACCTCCCCCCCCACACGTCAGTAAGCACCAGGCATACATTAACCCCTCCCTCTCCAATAAAATTAACCCCTTCCCTGCCAGTGTCATTTTTACAGTAACAGTGCATATATATAGCACTGATTACTGCAGTAATGTCACTGGTACCCCCAAAAGTGTCAAAAATGTCAGTCAAGGGTCCGATCTGTCCGCCGCAATGTCGCAGTCCCACAAAAAAAAATCGCAGATCGCCGCCATTACGCGTTAAAAAAAAAAAAAACACCAAAAATGACAGAAATCTTTCCCTTTGTTAGTAAACGCAAAAACTTTTGCGCAAACCAATCAAAATACGCTTATTGCGATTTTTTTACCAAACATAGGTAGCAGAAAACAAATTGGCCAAAATTTTTTTAAAAAATTGGTTTTTACATCTTTTTTGGGGGGAATTTCATATAAAAAAATGTTAAAAATATTGTTATTTTTTCAAAATAAACGCTCTTTTTTTGATTATAGCGCAAAAAGTAAAAATCGCACAGGTGATCAAATACCACCAAAAGAAAGCTCTGTTTGTGGGAAAAAAAGGACGTAAATTTAGTTTGGGTACGGCGTCGCACGACCGCGCAATTGTCAGTTGAAGTCGCACAGCGCCGAATCGCAAAAAGTGGCCTGGACGGAAGACAGCAAAATCCTCCGGTGGTAAAGTGGTTAAGGAGGAACTGAACTCTGAAAGGTCTTTCCAAAATCGGCCAGGCAGAGGTGAAAGGAGCATTTACCAGTATTACCTGTGCTCTTCTTTTTCCATACAATGACAATCCTGTGTTTAGGCTCTTATTACTGCTATAGCTGACCTTGGAAGCTGCTACTAGCACAATTGTTTCCCCAAATTATGGCTCTAACAGTTATGTAATGTACTAAAGAAAAAAGACTTCACCAGGGGCTGCGCTCCCCTCAGAAATAATACTGTGCAAGATTAAAAATCACAGAAATTGTTTGTGCTTAACCGCTTGCCGACCGCCGCAAGTATATATACTGCGGCGGTCAGCCCCGGCCAGGCATAGCGACGTATATATACGTCACTAGCCTGTGACCGGCTTGTGAGCCAATAGCGGGCGAGCGCGCGCCCACTAAGGCGCGCGCCCCCCGGCTCGTTCACTGAGGAGTCCGTGCGTGTGACCGGCGGACCCGATGTCAGCCGGTCACTCTGCGATCGTCGGTAAAGAGGGAGAAAGGCAGGCGGCTAATGTAAACAAGCCGCCTGTCATTCTTCCCTGTGTAAAAATGGACATCAGACGGTTCTACTATGTAGGACCATTGATCTCTGTTTTTACACTAGTAGCCATGTCCCATCACAGTTAGAAGCACGCCCCTAGGACACACTTAACCCCTCCAATACAGTTAACCCCTTCACTGCCAGTGTCATTTTTACAGTAACAGTGCATATGTATAGCACTGATTGCTGTAGTAATGTCACTGGTACCCCCAAAAGTGTCAAAAATGTCAGTCAAGGATCCGATCTGTCCGCTGCAATGTCGCAGTCCCGCAAAAAAAATCGCAGATCGCCTCCATTACTCGTTAAAAAAAAAACACCAGAAATGACAAAAATCTTTCCCTTTGTTAGTAAACACGATAACTTTTGCGCAAACCAATCAAAATACGCTTTTTGCGATTTTTTTTACCAAACATATGTAGCATAAAACAAATTGGCCGAAAATGTTAAAAAATTTAGATTTTTACATTTTTTTGGGGGGAATTTTATATAAAAAAATGGGAAAAATATTATTTTTGCAAAATTGACGCATTTTTTTGTTTATAGCGCATGATCAAAAAACCGCACAGGTGATCAAATACCACCAAAAGAAAGCTCTGTTTGTGGGAAAAAAGGACATCAAATTTGTTTAGGTACAGCATCGCACGACCGCGCAATTGTCCGTTAAAGTCACGCAGTGCCGAATCGCAAAATACCCCCTGGTCAGGAAGGGGGTAAAATCTTCCGGGGCTTAAGTGGTTAATAAACCTAAAAAGTTAAAGAAAAACCATTAAGGGCTCTTTCACACGGTCCGCCTCCGTAGGCGGATCCGTGTTGCTCAGTGGGGATCGATCCGCGATCCCCGCTGAGCCGGCGGATGACAGCTCCGTCTCCGCTTGCAGAGCGGAGAGGGAGGTGTCTCAGCCCCCGCTGCCCTCTATGGGGGATCGGATGAGAGAGGACCGCCTGTCCGCTCTCATCAGATCCGATCCGATTACTGAACGGATGGAAAAATAGGGTTTCCATCCGTCCAGATTTCATGGACAGGATCGGATGCGGGTGGCAGCGGGTGTCAGTGGAGGTGTCTCCGCTGACATCCGCTGCCCCATAGAGCTGCATGGAGGATCCGATCAGATCCACCTAAAAAACTGACAGGCGGATCTGATCGGATCGCCCGTGTGAAAGAGCCCTAAACCTTTCACTGCCAAGATTTCTGCTAGGAGGGGGAATTGGGGGGGGGGGGGGGGGGAGTGAGTTGGGAAAAAGATTTGAACTGTGAGGGGGGGGGGGGCCCTGTCAGGTAAGCTGTTTGGGGCCCCTGTCAGGAGGCTTTTCGGGGCCCCTGTGATTTCTAATGGCAGCTCTGATCCTGAGTGTGAAAAAGTGATTTCTCTTCCCTCCAACTAGAAAGGAGGAGAGAAAACGCTGACAGATCATTTACAGTACAAATCGGGTCCAGGTCTCTATTGTCCTCCCCCCCCCCACACACATATCCAGACACTGGACCCGACCTCACTGGTAAGGTGACATGACAGCTAATGACACTTACCGTCTCTCCTGGATACAGATGATTAGATATAGAAGCTGTAATGTCAGAAAAATCCGCTGTAGGGCGCTGTGACGGCAGTGACAGGAGACACTCCCTCTCCCTG